>NW_025856018.1:344568-417004 GCF_002878395.1 Capsicum annuum | reverse complement strand
TTTCATAAATAGTGTTTTTTAGTGGTACCAATGTCTCATGAATATGTACGCATGATATGAGGATGTAATGCTCAACCAATCAGTATGAAAATCAAAATCCATTCAATACATGTATAAGTTAGCTCAGAATCAACATTGTATCAATAATTCATGTTTTCAGTTTCCACTTGGCATCACTAGAATACATAGTCATGTAGTCATCAGTACTATCATTTTCAACCCTTTACTCAGACATTACTACATGAAATTAAATGCTCAAATAAGGCTTATAATGTCAAGTCAAGCCCCCTACTCGAGCGACATAATGATAGATAAGGCATTCTAATGCACAAATATGGCATCTGATGACAAGTCAAGCACCCACTCAGGTGACATAATAATAAGTAAGGAATTTAATGCAAAAAAATGACCAATAACATCAAGTCAAGCCCCCACTCGGGTATCATAATAATATATCCTCTTAAATTAACAAACAATATACATATAAGCCCCCACTCAGGCACATAATTATAAATAGTTAATCAAGTCTATAATATGTTCACATAAGCCCCATATGAGTAACACAAAATAACCAGCAATCCCAATAACAGTATATGACAGAACTACCCAAACCTAACTTGGTCCATACATTAAGTATCATTAACTAATACAAGTCCATTTATATTCTAAGTGTTTACTAAACCTCTATCATTCCATAACAAGGTAAGAATAACCTAACTATCCTCTAGAAAGTAACCAAGTCCGATACAAGCTCATAATAAAGATAATCTATATCAATTATTCAAGAACACCAAGTTATCCATTTATAATCCATCCTAGAGGTACTTACAAGTAGCAAAACTAACTAAAATAGGCCTTTATCTAAATACACTCCATCAAAGACTTTTGTACTCCTGCAGATGCTTGCCATATTACCTAAGCAGGATCCTAAGTCTTAAACAAAACACAATAATGCAAACAAACAAGCATACTACACATAAATACTTTCAAAAAAGTCAAGGTACATCTCAAGTTGCCTTAAATAAAGAACTGCAAGTCCAAATACCATCTCAAGCCTCAATTGAAAGCTCAACCCCCTTGAATCAACTCCAAACGCATCAAATCTACTTAAAAAATGATATATACAAGTCAAAAGAAAGCTAATGATGCCTATATTCATCCTATTTAAGACGAGTCCAAAATGAGTCCAAAAATGAAAGTAGTAAAATTAGAATTTTATTTAAGAATAATGTTCCCCATATCAAGAGGAGTCTATAGTTGAAAACTCATGCAAAGTTGAGTAGAAATATGACCTTGAATCAATAAAAATTTCATTTAATAATTTATCAAGTAAAATCCCCAAAATACATTTAAATGACGAATTTGATGGTGTTTTGAAGATGAGATCATTAAGGAATGATGGAATAAGGATTTGAAAACGTATCCATGAAAGAAATTATGAAAATCCCTTTGAAATCACCTTATTTCGAGCTCCAGAAGTCCAGAAACAGACAAAAAATGATTTGGTGTCGAGAAGAGGGTGTTTAATTTGTCTAGGTCATTGGCCTTTGGTGAAACGTGAGCCTCTGGATGCAAACACTAAGAAGAAATTACACAAACCTTCGCAAATGTGAGACTATGGCTATGAACACGAAGGCAGGGATAAGAAGCTCTGTGAATGTGAGCCTAAGGTGACAAATATAAAGATGAAAGAAACATGCACCAACTGACAGCTGAATACTAGTAAAGACCAGCAAAGACAAATTAAACCTCTTCAAACGAATTAAATTTTTTTTTTAAGGATCACACAGAACTAAACCAATAGTGCTACTAGGTTAATTTTGATGTTTTGGACTCAATAGCAATGTCAAAGTTTTGAAAAGAATTGTTTTCACAAAATTAACCCATGAGACCTCTTTTTATTATATTCTAAACAAAGGGTCAAATGTGATATAAAGGTCTCAAGGCCGAATCAACCCCGCTACTAACGTAAATTCAATATTTCAGATTTGCTAAAGCAGTTCAAATTGCCATCTGACACTCAAATCAAGAAATATTGACTGAAGTCAACTATTGGCTCTTAAAGCCTTAATATAACCTCAAACTCTCCTAAAACCTTCCCAAAGGCCTTGGGAGATATGCTAACTATACCATACCTTAGAATCAACATGTAGCAACTACAGGAAAGGATAAAATGTCCAAAACATAGAAATTTCTAAATTTCACTACAAGGGTAATTAGTATCACCACTGAAATTCACATTCATCCTCAAACGTACAAGCAAGAATATATCAAAAATAAGTATAGGATAGGAAATACCCTCAAGAAACATTAAATGAGCACTACCACATAGATTTACAAGGATAGAACTACCAGTCTCACCACAGTACTAGAAATATATCATATACGGACTCACTAGGTCAGATCACAAGCCTTTAAGGCCTGAACATCGATGAAGTTGAATTTCTATATTTCGAAACTTCTTCTATATCCAAAACTAAGTTAACACACCACAAGACATAAATACACTCGGCTAAACTAAACTTGGGCAAGACACCACAAGTCACTAGCTACAACCATAAGACTAAAAATCATCCTCAAACCCATCAGATGCCAAGAAACCCATAAATCACCTATTTACCCATCAAAACATTGAATAAACCCTCATAAGGCTAATATTATCACTATCAAGCCAAACTACACTACAGTCCTAGGCTATAATTACTAGGCCAAAAACTGATACCAAAGCTACACAAAACCTTAAAATCCATACTCCACACACTAGGTCACCACCTAATAGCCAAAACCTACAACTCAACCTTTTTGAGGCAACTGAGGGTCGCTATAGCACTCTATAAAGAATAGGCATAGAATCTCTAATGATATCAAAAACTCAAGTTGTTAATCAGAAGTAATATCCAGTCCTCAATACGCGATAGCACTTTATAAATAATAGGCATAAAATATCTAAATTACATCAAAATCTCAAGTTGTTTATCAAAAAAATTGTGTAGTCCTCAATACAAAAAAACCATTAATTAACCTGAAGTCCTTATTAACCTGGTATAATAAGGTGTATTTCTGACCCCATACACGTATGCAATCCATCATAACAAGTAACAATCAACTTGTAGAAGAAGTACAACAATCACTATATCTCACTGATGGATGCCTAAATCACGGATCAAACTCAAGAAAATTTTCATCAAACTCTTCATAAGCTACTAGTAAACCGCACTATTAGGACTAAAAATTCTCAACAAGAACCCATGGCTAAGCTCAAGATACATCAAAAATCTTAGTGAACAAGTTTCTTAACCTTTACTTAAGCTTAGTTTTCTATTCATTATTTTCGTTAACATAAGAGCTATGACATAGTAACACATATATCAAGATCAAAACTCATAAGAAAACTATTCGATTAGGTTTCTTAACTATAGGAGTAACATTTGTTGGAAGTAAGTTTTCCTTTCTATTCGAAACTCTTCACAAACCAAAGCAAGAATCCCTTATAAGTTGAAATACTTCAAACCTAATCGAGGAGTGTCTCAATACTATCAAATCCCATCATACAACAAAGGCCAATAACTAAGGAAGAAATCAATATGCCAAGAAAGAACACGTTAAAATATTTTCTTATCCTACTATTATCTTTCAAAGGAGATCCATCTAGTTGGCTGTACCAAGTCAAACCCGCCATAAGATATTATTGCACAATCTAAAAAATGCCAATGGTCATTTCAAAAAGTCAAAATCATCCAGACAATATTAGTCAAAACTATAAATACATCAAGAGAACTCACTATAACTACTAACTCATATTGTAATACCCCGCATGTTTCTAATCTAGGAGATGAACCATTTTTCCTACATATGAAATCTCTTGTCCTGTGATTCATACTTGAGTACATGACTTAAAATGAGTATCCTAGTGATAAGATAGATTATGATGCGTTAAGCATATTCATATGAGTCACTTAAGGTAATACAAGCTAAGATTTTTTGAATTTATCAAGTTTTAGTGTTTGATTTTGTAAGAGTCATATTTGAATGAGTATAACTTGATGTTAATGTGGTATTTTAAATAATTTAGACCCACCAAATTGTAGATAATAGAATTAGCTTTCCAATGATACCGATTTCTCCTTAATCCAATACTCGAGCAAAAAGTTATGCCCATTTTTATGAGAGACAGTAAGGATAGGCGATTGGTTTGGCGTCGCCCAACCAAACATAGGCGATTGGTTTGGCGCCGCTTAACCTGACTTGTGTAATTACTTGGGCGCTGCCTAAGTCAGTTCCAAGTGCCAAAAACACTCCGTTTTGAGTTATTTTAAGGGTAATTAAGTCTTTTAACACTCCTTACATGTCCCTAAACTTAACCCTACAAAATATATAGCTTCTAAACATATTAAAACCCTATTATCATCTCAAATCTCATCATCCAAGAGCACTAAAAGAGAAAAATGATTAGGGTTGCATAACTAATCTTGCATAACCAATTTCAAGGAAATTCCTCCTTCAATCATCAAGAATCTTCCTTCTAAAGTATGCATGAGTTGATTCATGGACTCCTTTCGTCCATGAAGCTCAAGAACCATCTTCTAAATTATATATTATGATGTTTATGTTGTTGGTGGTTGATGTTCATATGGTTGGAGTTTGATGATGCCTAAGATGGGATCTTTGTATGTTTTGTGTGAGGATATGGAGGTATTTAATGTATAAATATGTGAAATTGGTGGTTGAATATTTGTAATCTTGATGAATCCACCTATGCCTAAGATGTGCAAGTAAAGTGTTTGTGAAAATACCTAAGGGAATAGAAATCATGCTTTTATGACATAATAAGTCCTAAATGACTATTCCATGTTCTAAGTTTATGTTCAACGTGATCCCCATGCTATTGTCTTGAATTGAAGATGTTGTATGATATGCTCATGATATTGTTGTGATATGGAATACCATGTTATTGAAGCCATGAAAGTATATATGTGTTGTGTGCATTCCCGATTATGTGATAGTTTGTTGAGAATTATTCTTATTATGAAATCCTTACTTATGCTATTGTGAATTATTGACTCTACTCTTATAATCAAGTCAGTCATGTGTGTCAGTTTTCTTGCATCGAGTCCTGGGGGTACTTGTACCTAAAAACTATAGATGTATGCCTAGACCTAGTGTCATGTTTCAAGACATCCTCAGTCAAGCTATGTTCCATTGATTGAAGTTAGTCATGTGACTCAGGAAAGACTCAAAAATCTCATGAAAACTCAGTACTCAGTAAGATTGGTAATCTCATGACTTAGCTAGATATTAGATGTTAGTAGTGTTCCGTCAGTCCAAGAAACACAGTAAACCCAGAATCAGTTTAGTTCAGTTAGTCAGTTCATTTCAATTAATCAGTTTATAAATTAGTTTAGTTCAGTTAGTTAATTCAGCGCAGTTAACCTTTTTAGAGTTTTTCAGTTAGGAGTAGGGACTAGCACCGAGCTATTGCAGGGATGACGGTTTTCCTATTATAATGGTAGAGCCATTAGCAAAAATCCCTGTACTCCAAAACTGTGTAGCCAACGCAGGAAAGGAGTCACCCATCAGATTAAGACTATACTTGACTATTATATAGCCTTAGGCTTGATTTCCTATTCAGGGTCACCCATCAGAGAGGCTTGATCATAGCAGAGGTCTCTACCCGTGGCATGGTATTGACACCCTTCCAATCAGGGCAAATATTAGACCCCACTAGTACAGTAGCAGGGCATATCGATTAGGTTACTACCTCCCACAGTTACAGTTACAGTTATAATTTTAGTATCAGTCTTCAGAGTGGATATCAGTAATCAGGACTGTCAGATACAGTCATCAATTTTAGTAAGGAACTCAGATAGTTTCATTGGTTCCTGGACCATCCCATTAGATAGTCTTTGTCCCATATTGAGATGCTTATTATTAGATCTAGAGGTCACCCGGTAGATAGGCTTGATCTCAATCTCAGATTCAGTTGAGTATTCTCATTATTAGTACTGATCTCAAACTTAGATGTTCAGATACAGTTTGGAGCTTAGATAGTTTTCCCTAGAATTAGGACTATTAGATATAGTCATTCATGCTATCAGTTATCAGAACTCATGTTATCAGATATATCAGTTATCAGAAGTCAGTTATCATTCATAATATGTTATCAGTAAATACATGTCATTAGTATTAATACTCAGTAGTCATGTTATCACGAGCTCAGTTTCAGGACTATTATATACGGTCAATTAAATCAGTTCTTCATAATTAGAACTATCAGAAATAATCATTCCTTTATCAGTAATATAGTATCAGTCTCCTAGTATTCAGTAATATAGTATCCGTTCCTCACTTATTAGTGAATTACACATCAATATCAGTAAACTCAGTCATTCAGTATCTCAGCAACAGTATTCTTATATTGTCAGAATTCAGACTCAGTAGTCAGTATCTCCACGAGTTTAGTAGCAGTTATGTATGTATGTATGTATGTATGTATGTATGTATTCCCACGTTCATATTAGTAAGCATGTTCATGCATATAAACCCCATGCATTTAGCCTACCCCCACATATATTCAGTACTTCAGTTGTACTTACGTTATGTTACACCATAGGTTCTTAGGTGCAAATTCAAGATCAGCAGTAACAGTTCAGTTAGAAGTGAGTCCTCATCTTTCGAGGATATGATCGTTACATTTATTATTATAGTATTTCAGTTTATTTTCAGTTTAGGGAGTTAGTTGGAGACATATTCCTTCAACTCCTTATTCAGATAATTTAGAGGCTTTCAGACGATTATAGAGTTTTCAAATTAGATTTTAGTATTTTTAGTTTTATTTTTGTACTGTGATACCACCTTATTTCAGATATTTTATTATTCAAGATTGAGCCTTACGCCCTCTTTGTTCATGTTTCTGCATTTTATATGTATATTATGCAGTTACAGGTACAGATATCAATCATGGGTTCATTTGTGGTCCTTTGGGGTCATGAGCACTGTGTAGTATTCCGATTCAGAAAATTGTGGCGTTACAAACTTGGTATCAAAGACTAAGGTTTAATAGAGTCCTACGAAGTCTGAAAGCCGCATCTAGTAGAGTCTTGTACATAGGTATGTTGCGCGCCATATTTATGTACAGGAGGCTATAAGATATTTTAGGAATAGTTTCCCTTCTTTCAGTACTCATATCGTGCCAGTGAGAAAAAGATCAAGTTGAACTCTCAGTTTAATCCTTGTTCCTCTTCAGTTTGCAGAACATGCCTCCTAAGACGAGAATAGGAAATCAGTCAGCCCCACAACCCGCAGATCCTTTGAATGAGAATGTGTTACATGCATAATTTTAGGCAGCTTTTCAGGTGCTAGCCCAGGCTGTGACCACTAGTATTCAGGGCAACTGACAGAATGCAGCCCCACCCCAGCAAGATAGGGATTCAACTGCAGCCAAAATAAGAAATTTTATGAGAATGAACCCTCAAGAATTCTTTGGGTCAGTAATAGGTGAGGACTCACAGCTGTATCTAGAAAAGGTAAATAAAATCACCCAAATCATGCATGTATCAGAGAAGAAGAGTGTTGAATTAGCGTCCTATTGGCTGAAAGATATTGCTTATGATTGGGTAGTGTTGTAGAAAAAGAGTAGAGGGGAAGATGTAACTCCCATGACTTGGCAGATATTTCAGGATGCCTTCTTAGATAAGGTTTTCCCATTAGAGATGAGAGAAGCTAAGGTAGAAGAATTTATGAACCTGATTTAAGGCTCCATGACAGTGAAGGTGTATTGTCTTAAGTTTAAACAGTTAGCTAAGTATGCTCCTGACTTGATAGCTGACCCGGAGCGAGTATGAGTCAGTTTGTGACTGTTGTGTCTGGGTTAGTATTGAAAGAGTGTAGAACAGCTATGCTCAATAAGGACATAGACCATGCTAGGTTAATAATTCATGCTCAGCAGATAGAGGTAAATAAGTGTAAGGAGAGGGAGAGATCTAATAAGAGATTCAGAACAGGTTGTTATAGCTTTTCTCTAGCTGGGTCACAGGGTGGTAATCGTTCTCACCATAGTCAGAAAAATTCAACCCCTTTTCCATCTTCAGCTAGTGTGCCCACACCTAACTTTGGAGATGTTAGTCATGGTGGGGCGCTAGGCTCCAAATCCTAGAGTAGTGTTAGAAGTGAGCGTACTTATCCGCTTTGTGGAGTGTGTGGAAAAAATCATCTAGGTACATGTAAAGCTAATAGTCAAGTATGTTTTGGGTCTGGTAAGCCAGATTATAGAATTTGGGAGTGTAGAGTGTTAGCTCATAAAGGTAGAGATTCGCGTGAGTAGGCTGCAAATCCCAGCACCAATAGTGGTCAGCGTTAGAATCGACTCTATTCACTCCAGACTCACCGTGATCTAGAAAATTTACCCAACCTAGATTCGGGTACGTTATAAGTTTTTCATGATCATTTTATGAATTGTTAGATATCTTGCGCTCGTTTGAGCTTATGTTTCCACATGAGTTAGTCAGTAACATTAGCAGGTCCAGTTCAGTTCATGCATCATGCATTAGTCTCAGCTCTCTAATGTTTAGTTATAATCTAGTTCGATGATGCCTTGTGCATCACCCCAGTACCTCAGCAAGGTAAACATTCCTAGATGGACATAGTGTCCCAAGCGGGAGATACCCCACCTTTTCTTGATGCTTTCATGTTCCCATTATAAATTAGTTATCAAGTGCCATGGCATAATCAGTCAAGCTTCCAAGAGTCAGCTCAGTCAGATATTCAGGCATTAGATATACGTGTTCAGTAGAGAAAGTACTATTTATCAGTATCATCAATCATATATTTACATATCATGTAAGTCATGTAATCATGCATCAGATATGCATGGATTCATCCTTTCAGTTATGCATCAGATATGTATTCTCATTTTGAGAAAACTCACTTTACTAGAATCCTCAGTCTTATATTCATGAATCAGCTTCCCATGCATCAGATATACATGTTCAGTATGTTGTGCTCAGCTTTCAGTCATGTCAGTAATAAACCTATGTTTCAGTAGTGTATGTCTTTTACGTACTTTATCTTATCATCTCTCCTGCGTTAGTTAATTTGCATTCGAGAATGAATGTTCCCAAGGGGGAGATATTGTAATACCACACATGTTTCTATGCTAGGAGACGAACCATTTTTCTTACATATGAAATCTCCTATCCTGTGATTCATACTTGAGTACATGACTTACAATGAGTATCCTACCGATAATATAGCTTATGATTCATTAAGCATGTTCATATAAGTCACTTAAGGTAATACAAGCTAAGAGTTTTTAATCTATCAAGTTTTAGTGTTTGATTTTGTAATGGTCATATTTGAACGAGTATAACTCGATGTTAATGTGGTATTTTGGCTAATTTAGACCCATCAAATTGTAGATAATTGAATTAGCTTTCCAACGATACCAATTTCTCCTTAATCCAATACCCGAGCAAAAATTTATGCCCATTTTCGTGAGAGACAGTAAGGATAGGCGATTGGTGAGGTGCCGCCCAATCAAACATAGGCAATTGGTTAAGCACCGCCCAACCTGACTTGTGCAATTACTTGGGCGCCACCTAATTCAGTTCCAAGTGCCACAAATACTCCATTTTGAGTTATTTTAAGGGTAATTAAGTCTTTTAACACCCCTTACACGTTCCTAAACTTAACCTTACAAAATATATAGCTTCTAAACATATTACAATCCTATAATCATCTCAAAGCTCATCATCCAAGAGCACTAAAAGAATAAAACAACTAGGGTTGCATAATTAAGCTTGAATATCCAATTTTAAGGAAATTCCTTCGTCAATCATCAAAAATCTTCCTTCTAAGGTATGCGTGAGTTGATTCATGGACTCCTTTCATCCATGAAGCTCAAGAACTATCTTTTAAATTATGTATTATGATGTTTATGTTGTTGGTGGTTGATGTTCATGTGGTTGGAGTTTGATGATGCCTAAGATAGGATCTTTGTAAGTTTTGTGTAAGGATATAGTGGTATTTAATGTATAAATATGTGAAATTAGTGGTTGAATATTTGTAATCTTGATGAATCCACCTATGCCTAAGATGTGCATGTAAGGTATTTGTGAAAATACCTAAGGGAGTAGAATTATGATTTTATGACATAATAAGTCCTAAATGACTATTCCATGTTCTAAGTTTATGTTCAACGTGATCCCCATGCTATTGTCTTGAATTGAAGATGTTGTATGAGATGCTCATGATATTGTTGTGATATGGAATGACCATGTTATTGAAGCCATGCAAGTATATACATGTTGTGTGCATTCCTGATCATGTGACAGTTTGTTAAGAATCAATCTTATTATGAAATCCTTACTTATAATATTGTGAATTATGGACTCTACTCTTATGATCAAGTCAGTCATGTGTATCAGTTTCCTTCCATCAAGTCCTGGGGGTACTTGTACCCGAAAACTATAGTTGTGTGCCTAGAGCTAGTGTTATGTTTCAAGACATCCTCAGTCAAGCTATGTTCCACTGATTGCAGTTAGTCATGTGACTCAGGAAGGACTCAGAAATCTCATGAAAACTCAGTACTCAGTAAGATCGGTAATCTCATAACTTAGCTATATATCAGATGTTAGTAGTGTTCCGTCAATCCAAGGAACATAGTAAACTCAGAATCAGTTCAGTTTAGTTAGTCTGTTCATCTCAGTTAATCAATTTATAAATCAGTTTAGTTCAGTTAGTCAGTTCAGCGTGGTTAATCTTTTCAGAGTCTTTCAGTTGGGAGTAGGGACTAGCACCGAGCGAGTGCAGGGATGGTAGTTTTCCCGTTATAAAGGAAGAGCCGTTATCAGCAATCCTTATACTCCAGAACTATGTAGCCAGTGCAGAATAGGAGTCACCCATCAGATTAAGGCTATACTTAACGATTATATTGCCTTAGTCTTGATTTCCTGTTCAGGGTCACCCATCAGAGAGGCTTGACCATAGCAGAGATCTTTACCCGTGGCATGGTATGGACACCCTTCTAATTAGGGCAAATATTGGACCCCACCAGTATAGTAGTGGGGCATGTCGGTTAGGTTATTACCTCCCACAGTTATAGTTACAGTTACAGTTTTAGTATCAGTCTTTAGAGTAGAAATCAGGAATCAGGACTGTCAGATACAGTCATCGATTTCAGTAAGGAACTCAGAGAGTTCCATTGATTCCTGGACCATCCCGTCAGATAGGCTTGGTCCCATATTCAGATGCTTATTATTAGATCTAGAGGTCACCCGATAGACAGGCTTGATCTCAATCTCAGATTCAGTCGAGTATTCTCATTATCCATTTCAGAGCTCACTCATTAGCGAGGACTGATCTGAGACTTAGATGTTCAGATACAGTTTGGAAGTCAGATAGTTTTCCCCAAAATTAGGACTGTTAGATACAGTTATTCATGCTATCAGTTATCAGATATATATGTTATCAGAATTCAGTTATCATTCATGATATGTTATCAGTAAATACATATCATCAGTATTAATACTCAGTAGTCATGTTATCACGATCTCAATTTCAGGACTGTTATATACGGTTAATCAAATTAGTTCTTCATAATTAGAACTATCTGAAACAATCATTCCTTTATCAGTAATATAGTATTAGTCTCCCAGTATTCAGTAATACAGTATCAGGTCCTCACTTATTAGTGAATTACATATGAACATTAGTAAACTCAGTCATTTAGTATCTCAGCATCAGTAAGCTCATGTTGTCAGTATTCAGACTCAGTAGTCAGTATCTCCATGAGTTCAGTAGCAGTTACGTATGTATGTATGTATTCTCACGTTCATATTAGCCATCATGTTCATGCATATAAACCCCATGCATTTAGCCTACCCTTACGTATACTCAGTATTTTAGTTGTACTGACGCAGTTGTGCTATGGTGCTTTCTTTTTATGTTACACCATAGGTTCTTAGGTGCAGATTCCAAATCAGCAGTAGCAGTTCAGTAAGAAGTGAGTCCTCATCTTTCGAGGACATGATTGTTACCTTTATTATTCTAGTATTTCAGTTTATTTTCAGTTTAGGGAGTTAGTTGGAGACGTGTTCCTTCAACTCCTTATTCAGACAGTTTAGAGGCTTTCAGACGATTATAGAGTTTTCAGATTAGATTTTAGTATTTTTAGTTTTGTTTTGGTACTGTGATACCACCTTATTTCAAGTATTTTACTATTCAAGATTGAACCTTATGCCCTCTTTGTTCATGTTTTCGCATTTTATATGCATATTATGCAGTTATAGGTACACATATCAGTCATGGGTTAGTTTGTGGTCCTTTTGGGTCATAAGCACCGTGTAGCGTTCTAGTTCTGAAAATTGGGGTGTCATACATATACACACACTATTAATAATGCTTGCAGAAAATTCTACGCAAGCCTTCCAACTATAATTTTCTTTACTCACAACTCGTCATCCCAATAATTAAAATGCTTACTTAACCCTAACTAATCCACGACTCCCTAGAGAGCCTATAGATAACCTTTTATAATCTAAATATGCCAAAACCCACCATTGATCCACCACTATTCTATAATATAATCATCAAAGAGATCACACACAACTACACCAAAATCCATAAACTTAAGAAGTAAATCCTAATCTCGTTATGCACTCTAAGTGATTCATAACATAGATAAATACACCTGATCCACCATCTATGGGGCAATAATTCAGTAAACCCAACAAAACTTACAAATCACATTAAAACCCAGAGCCAAAAAGTAAACACATAGAAGAATGTAGAACCATAATCAAATGTTGCCAAGACAAATGAAAAGGCATACTAAAACCATACTTGTGGATACTATACCAGAAGTTTTGGCTTTAATTCTATCCTATGGAACATGATAGTAAGATATGCCATCTTCCCCAGAAAAAAGATAAATCATTTCTCTATCTATGATGTGTCCAATCCTTTTTTTAGTGATTGAGACCTCCACACAAGAAGCAAGCCAAAGAAGTCAGAGCCCATGGAACTATACATAAAGAAACCAAAGGACCCTTCAAATCTAACCCTCTCCAAGCATAACCATACAAATCTTGACCTCTATTATGCATATTTCTATGATCATCAAAACCTAGGACCTCTGGCATGCAAACCTCTCATTTATCCACACAAACTCATTTATGCGCATAAAGGTCCTTTACCACTATCTTATTGTACTGATAAACTAAAAAAAAGTGGCATATACTCTATTATAATCCATAAACCCAACCAGTAGAACCTCTCATCACAATCAAACAAGAATATATATGCATCAAATCTAGGATCTCCCTTGAATTAGGGAGGATCTATCTCCATGAACTCTATACATCTAATGTGTCCTTTCATGGACATAAAGGGTAAAGTCATTGGATGTGGAGCAGTCCTCAACAATACCTCACCAATACTTACAGAATCAATAGTAGTCACTTGTGAATCTATGGTCTAAAGTAGCATGACAAACAAAAATAGGAGCCATCCTTTGAATCAAACCCAATGCTATAACCAAATAATCTTCAATCGTTAGTATGGTCACAGATGGTGCCTGCACTGGCCCCAATCCCTCTAACTCACTAGACCTACCACTACTAGCAACTTTAGAACCTGAAGGGTGCAACTCTAACCTGATCTCTAACTGGTTTAGTCATCCCTATTTGACCTATTTATCAAACCTTACTCCTTCTACGCATCGAAGGAACGAGCGTTAAATCTTTAGCCACAAAAGAATGCGTGCTCACTATCTATGAGGGAGTGAATAAGAAGTTTTTAAGTTATACAAAACTTCAAACACCTGAAATAAAGTGAAGAAATAAAAATCTCCTAAATTCCTGTAGCCTTTCCAAGATAGATAACGAACGTCTCCGCTTTGACCCAAAAGAATTTCATAGACTCAGCTTACACTAATGAGACCAATGAACCAGAGATCTGATACCATTTTTCATGATCCAAAATGGGTACTTGACCTACTGTACAAGTAAGCCTAACCTATCCCAATAAATATAGTTAAGGAAGAGGAGATGAAAACTATAAAATGGATAATACTAATATGAATATATATATAAATACAAGACACGAGTCTCAAAGATACATCCCAAATCTAGTTGTCATCAGTTAAAGCCTTTATACAGATTAAAGTAATAATGATAATTATCTAAAATGTCTTTGATGTAAGTAAAATCATACGACATAATAGAGAGATCCAAGATATTTCAAAGTCCATTAGCCACTACCTCGATCTCCGCTATGTCAATTCTAATGGAATGTCATCTACCATTTACTAATCAAATCAATACCTACGTAGGGTATAGGAAAACAAGAAAAAGGAAAGAAAAAGCAAGGGTGAGTATGAAACTATATGTAATCAGCAAGCAATATTGATAAATGATCCTAATCCAAAGCGATGGCAAGAATTACCTGCCCAGCTACCTATGGTTTCCCTCAATAAATTTATTCCTTATAATTTCATTCTTTTAGCCTATTATGGTAACCCAACATAGTGGTCAACAAATTCACCAAAAATGATGTAGGCATACTAACAAGAGAGTCAACACTATTCATTTTCTGATCAATCTATAAGGGAAGTTATTTATGTAGAAATCTTACTAATAATATACATCATGCTTAATCAATTACAATCAACCAAGTAATTTGGAATGAAAAATAGAGAGTGAGTGTGCATATATATGAGTGTATCTGATACTACCATTAGGGCTACATATCCATTTCTTCTATCAAGCCTCAACTATTCCCCACATCTGTTAATTTTCTAGTCTTCAAATCATATAAAGTGATATAAAAATATAATAAAATAAAATGAATGGTCAAACACAATAACACAAACAAGGTTCTTTGATGGCAATACAATACAAAAGTAAATGTGAATACAGTATCAAACCAAACAAAGGAATATTATATAATGCAGATGATGCAATGCGATATAATGATGATAATGGGATAATGATGAATGGAAAAAGTCATAACATGTATTTATAGATACACCCATTGTTATGAATTTATAGATACACCCATCAAGCTCACCACTACTAGGTAGGACCCATAGGGGGTTCCCAACCTATATACTGTAACTCATATCTCAATCTCAACTCTCCTCTACAAATTATGTTTATGGAGCGGGTTTTTATAATAATATCTTATTTTCTTTCAAAAATAGTATTTTCCAATGGTACCAAAGTCTCATAAATATGCATGCGTAATATGATGATGTAATGCTCACAATCAATTAGCATAAGTGAGCTCAAAATCAGCTTAAGGCATCAATAATTCATGTTTTCAGTTTCCACTTGGCACCATCAAAATAAATAGTCATGTAGTCATCAACAATATTATTTCCATCCCCTCACTCGGGCATTTTATGATAATAATGCAATTAAATGCTGAAATAAGGCCTACAACATAAAGTTAAGCCCTCACTTGTATGAAACAATAATATATAAGTCTTTCCAATGCATATATAAGGCCTATAATAATAGGTAAAGTACCCACCTAGGTGACATAATGTAAGAACCCGTCAAATCCTAAGTCTAGATTTCAGTTTATTTGGCTCTACAAGCCTCAAGACTTAGAAATTTTTTACAAGTGTTCAACACTTAGTCTTATTTTAGATCTCCAAAACTTTGGAGATTTATTTGATGACCTTATCGACCTTTGTTTTTGGATTTCCAAGTTGCATTGTGATGGGGAAAGGTTGTAGTAGATCCCGGGTGAGTTTTGGAATTTTTGGAATCCATTTAGAGCATTTTCGGATTTGGAAATAGTAGCATCATGCAATTAGCATATGACACATGCTATATTGCATAGTCCCAGCATGCTATAGAGCATGCGACACATGCTATTCTATGGTGGGAAAAAGCATGCGACGCATGCTATTCTATGGTGGGAAAATCCTACAGTCCACTTCCACATTTTAAGGGATTTTTGGTCATTCTCCACCCATATATAAGCTTCTAAACATGGGCTATTGTTCTCTCAAGAACAACCAAGAACAAGTCTAGGGTTCAATTGAGGGTTTTACATTCCAAGCCAATATCACTACAACTTTCATGAATTATTAATCTAAGATATGTGTAGTTTTCATCTATGGATCCTTTTCATTCATAGAGTTCAAGAATCATGTTTTAAATACTATTTTGTGAATTTTTTTGTGGTGATATGAGCATGTACATATTGATGATTGTTGTTTAAGTTTCAAGATGATATCTAAAGGTGTTTTCATGGAATATATATGTTTTGTTAGTTGAAACCCATGAACTTTAGGTAGTTTCAAGTTATGAAACACACCTATGCCTTAGAGAATGCATACAAGGTGTTTGGAAAAATTCTTAGCATGCTATAAGTTAATTTTTACATGGTTCCATGATATCTAAATGACAAGTCCATGTTAGCTATATACTTCTATATGAATTCCATGATATTTATGTGTGGCTATTGTTGTGGTATGAAGTATGTATGATAATGGAGATATAAAATATGTACACAAAGTATATCCATGTATTCCCTACAATGTTTAAGATGCTGAAAAATTACATGAAGTATGATATCCCCTACTTATGATATAATGAATTGTGGACTCCCATCATGTAATCAAGTCATGTCATGTGTGTCGGTTTTCTTCTATCTAGTCCTGAGGGTATTTGTACCCCAAAAACATAGTTGTGTACCTAGAGCCATGTCATGTTTCACGATATCCAATGTCAAGCCTTGATTCAGTAGAATTCAGTCAGTCAGGTGACTCAGAAAAACCTTATGATCTCAGTCAGTTATCAGATATTAGTAGTATTCCATCAGTCAACGGAATTTAGTAAGTTCAGTTCTCATATAGTCAACTATTCATGTTCAGTCTCTTCATATGGGAGTAGAAGTTAGCACCGAGTGAACCCAAAAATGGGAACACACAATGCCAGATGAGGGTGTGATTCTAAGTAGTCATCCTTGCATTCCAGAACTATATAGCCAGCATAGGTTGAGACATCAAAACTGTCAAATGAGGGTTGATGAGGTGGCTTTGCACTGTCAGATGAGATACCCACCATTCCCTTTTAGAAACATTATCAGATGAGGGTTACCTACAGTTATCTTTACTGGTGGCGCGGTATTGACACCCTTCCAGTCAGCGAAAAGATTGGACATCAACTTAGCCATAATGGCACATACGAGGTATGTTAGTTAAATAACTACCTCCCACAGTTTTAGTATCAGTCTTAGTAAAAAACCTTAAATAATTCTTCAGATTTCAATATATCAGGACAGATACAGTCACTCAATTACAGTACGAAACTTAGATAGTTCTATTAGATTCAGGACTATCAAACACAGTCACTCATGTTATTAGATTCATGGTATTAGTCATGATAGTTATCAGTAAACCATGCATTAGCATACAGATCTAGCTATCACATATTCATGATTTCAGTCACTATGTATGCATGTTTGCACTCTCACATTCATATCAATCAGTTAGCATTGTTCATGTATGTAAACCCTTTGTATTTAGCCTACCTCACTCATATACTCAGTACATTCCCACGTACTACGCATTTGTGCTATGGTGCTCTTTTTTTATGTTACACCATAGGTCCAGAGGCACAAGCTCTAGATCAGCAGTAACAGTAGCATATCCAGTCATAGATTTATAGTGAGTCCTCTTCATTTGAGGACGATATCATTTGATTTATTTATTTATTATTTTAGTTAGCTATCAGTATACAGAGTTAGTTGGAGACATGTTCCTTAACTCTTTATTCAGATAGTACTTAGAGGCTTTCAGATTTAGACAGGTTAGTATTCAGATTTGGTATTCAGATTCAATATTTAGATTTCAGCTATTTTGGGTATTTTCTTCCATATGGATGTTATATTATTTCAGTTAAACCTTATGTCCTATTGTGCATGTTTTTTGTGTTATTTTATGTATAATATGTAGTGTACAGGTACAAATATCAGTCATAGGTTAGCTTGTGGTCCTTTAGGGTCATGAGCACCGTGTAGTATTCTGGTTTAGATATTCGGGGTGTTACAAACTTGGTATAAAAGCCTAAGGTTCAATAGAGTCCTAGGAAATCTGAAAGCCACATCTAATAAAGTCTTGTACATGGGTGTGTTGTGCACCACATTTATGTACAGAAGGCTATGAGATGTTTTAGGAATAGTTTCCCTTCTTTTCGTATTCATGTCATGCTAGTGATCATAATATCAAGTTAAACTCTCAGTCTAATTCGTTCTTCCCTTATTTCAGAAGATGCCTCTAAAGAGAAAAAACAAGCCAGATTCTTAGCCTGAAGACCCTTTGGGTGAACATGTTTCCCATGTGGAGTTTAGAGCCGAATTCACCACACTTGCTCAGTCTGTGGCTGCCCAGAATAAACAGCCACCTGTTATTCCAACCGATCCAGTGGTCAAATCAGCCGCATCTAGGATTCGAGACTTCACTCGAATAAACCCTCCATCTTTCCATAGGTCTAAGTATGATGAAGACCCACATAAATTCATTGACCAAGTCCAGAAGGTCATTGATAACATGGGATTTACGTCTTTTGAGAGTGCTGAGTTAGCCATATATCATTGCATGATATGGCTCACACTTGGTACAAATAGTGAAAGTCTGAGAGGGTAGATGGCGCAGGTCCCATTGAGTGGGAGGAATTTGTCATGGCTTTCTTAGACAGATTCTTTCCCCAAGAACTGAAAGAGGCCAAAGTTCTTGACTTCATCAACCTTAGATAGGTAAATATGATGGCTAGAGAGTATTCTTTTAGATTTACTTAGCGATGTAGATATGCCCCTCATGTGGTTGCAGAAAACAAGGCTAAGATGAGAAAGTTCGTGTTAGGGGTGAACGATAGCATGGTAAATGAGTGTAGGTATACAATGCTAAAAAGTGATATGGCCTTAGCCAAACTCATGACCCATGCCCAGCAGATAGAGGAAAAAAAGGTTAGGGCTAGGGAAAGGCAGAATAAGAGAACAAAATCAGGCAATTTCAGTTTTACTTAGCCCAAATCTTAGGGAGAAAACTATTAATATTTTTGTCCCAAGTCATCAGCTCCAGTTTAGTCTTCAACTAGTGCTCCAGTACCTATGTTCAGAGATAGAGCACCAGGCTCTAAATCTCAGGGCAGTGTCAGTAATGCCTGAACTAATCCTCTATGTCAGACCTGTGGTAAGAACTAAAATGGTGTTTGCAGATCCAGTAGTGATGTTTTTTTAAGATATGGCAAGCCAGGCCACAGAGTCCGAGATTGTCCTATGTCCGGTTATCAGGGCCAGCAAAATCATTACACAACTCAGTCCGGTAGCCCAAGCTAGTAGGGTGCCACTTCCAGTGCTACTAGTGGGCAATGCCCAAATAGACTCTATGCTCTTCAGACTCGACATGATCAGGAAAATTCTCCTGATGTTGTTACTGGGACATTATAGATTTTTCATATTTATGTTCATACTTTGCTAGAACCAGGTGCATCTTTGTCTTTTGTTACTCCTTACATAGCAGGGGATTTTGGAATTAGTCCCGAAATCTTAGCAGAGCCCTTTTCAGTCTCAACCCCAGTGGGTTAAACCATCATAGGTTGGCGGGTATATAGAAAATACCCAGTTATGATATTTCAAAAATCCACATCAGCAGATTTATTCGAATTAGAGATGACTAATTTTAATATCATTCTCGGTATGAATTGGCTTCATTCTTGCTATGCCACATTCAACTGGAAAAATAGGATAGTTTAGTTTTAATTCCCGAATAAGCCCATCCTAGAGTGGAAGGGTAATACTTCATCTTTCAGGGGTCAGCTTATTTCCTACCTTCGGGCAAGGAAAATGATTTCTAAGGGGTGTGTGTATCATTGTGCATGTTAAAGATTCCAGTTTTGAATCTACTAATCTTTAATCAGTTCTATTTTTTAATGAATATTTAGATGTCTTTCCCGAAGATCTTCCAGGCATCCCTCCTAAAAGGGAAATAGACTTCGACATTGAACTTATTCGAGACACTAAGCCTATTTTTATTCCTCCATATAGAATGGCACTAGTAGAACTAAAGGAACTGAATGATCAATTGAAGGATCTCTTAGATAAGGGATTCATCAGGCCCAGTGTGTCCCCATGGGGTGGACCAGTCTTATTCGTGCGCAAGAAAGATGATTTTCTCAGGATGTGCATAGATTATTGTCACCTCAATAAAGTTGCAGTTAAGAACAAATATCCTCTTCCCAGAATCAATGACTTGTTTGACAAACTTTAGGATGCCAATTATTTCTCTAAGATAGACCTCAGATCAGGCTATCATCAACTCAGAGTTAGAGAATGTGACATTCCAAAGACAGTTTTTCATACTCAATATGGTCACTTCAAATTTCTGGTCATGTCGTTTGGTCCAACCAATGCCCCTACAACTTTCATGGACTTAATCAACCATGTGTTCAAGTAGTACTTGGACATGTTCATCATAGTCTTTATAGATGATATTCTGGTCTATTCCCGCACTGAGCGTGATCATTCAGACCATCTTAGAATTGTTCTTCAGACTCTCAGGGATCATTAGTTATTTTCCCAGTTTAGTAAGTGCAAATTTTGGCTAAGATCAGTATCATTCCTTGGACATATTATTTCCGGTGATGGCATTAGACTAGATCCTCAGAAAGCCAAAGTGGTAAGAAGCTGGCCTCGCCTCATATCTCCATCAGATATCAGGAGTTTCTTGGGTTTGGCTGGATATTACAGATGATTTGTCGAGGGATTTTCTTCTATTGCATCTCCTATGTCCAGACTGACTCAGAAGAAGGTCAAGTTTCAGTGGTAAGATTCAAGCGAGAAGAGTTTTTAGAAATTGAAGACTCGACTCACTTTAGGTCCAGTTCTAGCTCTTCCAGATGGTTCAGATGGGTTCGTAGTTTATTATAATGAATCCAAAATGGTTTTATGTTGTGTCCTAATATTGCATGGTAAGCTCATAGCCTACGCCTCTAGACAGTTAAAACCCCATGAGAAGAATTATCCTACTCATGATCTTGAGTTAGCAGCCGTAGTATTTTCCATAAATATTTGGGGCATTATCTCTACAGAGTTCATGTAGATGTCTTCACAGATCATAAGTCTCCAGTATGTCTTTTCTCAGAAAGATCTCAATCTTCAGCAGATACGATGGTTAGATCTCTTGAAGCATTATGACATGAGTGTCCTTTATCATCCGGGAAAGGCCAACGTTATGATTGATACTCTCAGTAGACTCTCCATAGGTAGTATTTCTCACATTGAGGATAGCAAGAAAAAGATAGCTCAGGAAATTCATGCATTCTCTTAGTCGACTCTTTAGAGGGTGGTGTGTGTGTTCACAGTAGTTTAGATTCATCTCTAGTTTTTGAGGTGAAAGAGAAGCAAGATAGGGATCCTAGCCTTTTCAAGCTAAAGGAGTCAGTTCAGAATCAGAAAGTAGAGGTTTTCTTCCAAGGGGGAGATGGTGTTCTTCTTTGTAAGGGTCGTCTATGTGTTCCAGGTATAGATGACTTGAGTCAGCAAATTTTTGTAGAAGTGCATAGTGAGCGATACTCTATTAATCCAGGGACTACTAATATGTACCACGATTTATGGGAGATCTATTAGTGGAGTGGGATGAAAAGAGATATTGCAGAGTTTGTGGATAAGTGCTCTACATGTCAGCGGGTTAAGATAGAGCATCAGAAGCCCAGTGGTTTCATGAAGGAGTTCACCATTCCTACTTGGAAGTGGGAAGAAGTGAACATGGATTTTGTGATGGGTTTTCCTAGAGCTCGTCATTAACATGATTTAGTTTGGGTCATTGTAGTCAGAATGATCAAATCATCCCATTTCCTTTTAGTTCGTTCTTCTTATTCAGCCGAGGATTACCCCAAACTCTATATTAGGGAGTTGGTCAGATTATACGGTATTTCACTATCTATTATCTTATACATAGGTACCCAATTCACCTCTCACTTCTGGAAAGCATTCGAAAAGGGTCTTGGTACCCAAGTCCATCTCAGGACAACATTTCATCCTCAGACAGATGGTCAATTAGAAAGGACCATTCAGACTCTTGAGGATATGCTAAGGGCGTGTGCAATTGATTTCAAGGAAAGTTGGGATAACCAATTGCCTTTGATTGAATTTGCATATAATAATAGCTATTATTCCAGTTTTCAGATGGCTCCATCAGAAGCTCTCTATGGTAGGACATGTAGATCTCTAATTGGTTGGTTCGAAGTTAGTAAGGCCTCATTTATAGGTCCTGACTTGGTATTCAACGCCTTAGAGAAAGTCCAGTTGATCAGGGAGAGACTCCGGGCTGCTCAGAGCTGACAGAAGTCATATGCAGATGTTTATAGAAAGGACCATGAGTTTGAGGTCAATAATTATGTCTATCTTAATATCTCTCCCATGAAAGGAGTGAAGAAGTTCGGTAAGAAAGGGAAACTCAGTCCCTAATATGTCAGACCCTTCAGGATTCTCAGTCGCTTCGGTAAGGTAGCTTATAAGCTGGAATTGCCTTCAGATCTAGCCTTAGTTCATCTAGTCTTCCATGTCTCCTTGCTCAAGAAGTGCATAGGTGACCCAGTGGTTGTAGTCCCTATTTAGAGCATTGACATTCAAACCAGCCTTTCTTATGAAGAGATTCTAGTTGAAATCTTAGACTATCAGACCCGTCATTTGAGGAACAAAGAAGTCCCTATAGTTAAAGTTCTTTCGCAAAATTAGTCTCATAAGGGAGCTACTTGGGAAGCAGAAATAGATATGCGTACCGAGTATCCTCACCTCTTCTCCGTCAATTCAGGTCAAGATCAAGGTAACAGTTCTCCTTAAGCTTATTCAGTTTCACATTCATGTTCAAGTATAAACTTGGTATCTATTACCATTACATACTCAGTCATGCATTCATGTATCAGTTTAGTTATAAAATCATGCATCAGCTATGCATTCTTATCTTGAGAAACTCAGTTTATCAGATTACCCAATTATGTATTCATGTTTCAGTTATCCATGCATCAAATATGCATGAGTTCAGTATATTTAGCATGTTTGTTATGAAGTGATCTCTCAGTCATTCATGTTCAGTTTATGTTCAGCTTGTCTTGTATCCCCTCTCAGTTGATTTCTCATTTGAGAATAAAGGTTCCCAAAGGGGAGATATTCTAAGACCCGGTAAAATCCTAATTCTAGAATTCAGCTCATTTTGCTCTACAAACCTCAGGACTTAGAAATTTATTACAAGAGTTCAACACCTAGTCTCATTTTAGACCTCCAAAACATTGGGGATTTATTTAACTAACTTCCCAACCATTGTTTTTGGATTTTCAAGTTGAGTTGCGATAGGTAAAGGTTGTAGTACATCCTGGGTGAGTTATGGAATTTCTAGAATTCATTTAGAGCATTTTCGAATTTTGAATAGTAGCATCATGCGATTAGAATGCTATATCGCATGGTCCCAGTATGCTATAGAGCATGCAACGCATGTAATTCTGCTGTGGGAAGTAGCATGTGACGCACACTCCATCGCACGATACCAAAAATTCTTGCAGTTCACTTTCGCATTTTTAAGGGCTTTTTGGTCATTCTCCACCCATATATAAGCTTTTAAACACGGGATTAAGGCCGTTTTTTACCAAAATATAGTGCTTTCATTAATTTTCTCTCAATAAAAACCAAGAACAAGTCTAGGGTTCAATTTGGAGTTTCAAATTCCAAGCCAATTTCACTAAAACTTTCATGATTTATTAATCTAAGGTATGCATAGTGTTCATCTACTGATCCTTTTCATTCATAGAGTTTAAGAATCTTGTTTTATATACTATTTTGTGAACTTTTTCGTGGTGATATAAGCATTATTTGATGTATAATATACAGTGTACAGGTATAGATATCAGTCATGGGTTAGCTTGCGATCCTTCAGGGTCATGAGCACCATGTAATGTTTTGGTTCAGATAATCGGGGCATTACACATATTAATAAATAGGGCATTTAATGCACAAACATAACCAATAACATTAAGTCAATCCCCCACTCAGACACCTGATAAAAAGTAGTTACTCAAGTCCATAGATATGCTGACATATCCCTTCATGGAAAACATAAAATAATCAACAATCCCAACAACAATCTATCACAAAACTACCCAAACGTTATTTAGTCCACACAATAAGACTCATTAACTAATACAAGTCTGTTCATACTCTTAAGTGTTTACTAAACCTGTACTATTCCCTAACAAGGTAAGAATAACATAACTATCGTATAGAAAGTAACCAAGTTCGATATAAGTTCATACTATAAACAATCCATATCAATTATTTATGAATACCAAGTTATCCATTTACAATCCATCCTAGAGGTATTTACAAGTAGCAAAACTAACTACTAAAATATATATTTATCTAAATACAACCCATCAAAGAATTTGATACCCATGGAGATTCTTGCCATATCACCTAAGCAAGACCTCCAATCCTAAACAAAACAAAATAGTACATGCCAACAAGCATACAAATCAAAAATATTCCAAAAAAATTCAAGGTACCCCTCAAATTGAATTAAATAAAGATTTGCAAGTTAAAACATCGCCCTAAGCCTCAATCGGAATCTCAACTCCCTCAAATCAATCCCAAGTGAATCCAATCTACTCAAAATAATATCTATAAGTCTAAAGAAAGCTAATAATACTCTTATTAACTCTATTTAAGATGGGTAAAAAATGGATTAAAAAAATGAGTCCAAAAACGAAAGGGGTAGAACCTTAATTTTACTTAAGAATAATGTTTTCCACATCAAGAGACGTCTATAGTTGAAAACTCTTGTGAAATCGAGTAGATCCATGAATCAAAGAAAAACTCATTTAATAATTTACCTGGCAAAACCCTAAAAACACATTTAAAATAATGATTTTGAAGTATTTTTGAAGGTAAAATCATTGGAAAATGATGGAATATGGATTTGGAAACCTACTCATGGAAGAAGGTGTGAAAATCTTTTTTAAATGACCTTAATCCAAGATCCAAAAGTCCAAAAATAGGTAAAAAATGATTTGGGATAGAAAAGAGGGTGTTTAATTTATCCAGGTCATTGGCCTTCATGAATGTGGACCCTTGGTCATGATAGAGAGGTCGCTCAACCTGAACCTTTTTGAACGATGGCCTCTAGTTGCAAACTATAAGAAAAAATGGCACAAACCTTTACAAATGCGAGCCTCTAGCCATGAACACAAAGGTTGGGATAATGAAGCTCTATGAATGTGACACTGAAACTGCAAATACAAATAGGAAAAGAGAATGCACTAGACAATAGCTAAAAAATAGTTAAAGCACAAGTTAAAGCTCTCTGAATAGACCCTCCAGATTTTTCCAGAACCCTAAAAAATTAAACCAAAAGTTCTACTAGGCTAATTTTGACGTTCCAGACTTAGTGGCAATGTTAAATTTTCTAAAAAAGTTTGTTTTAATAAAATTAATCTCCGAAACCTATTTTTACTATATTCAAATAGAGGGTCAAAATGAGATATAAAGGCCTCAAGAACGATCAACCCTACTGCCAATACAAATTGGCATTTCAAATTTGCTGGCATAGTCTAAATTTCCATTCGGAACTCAGATCAATAAATATTGAGCAAAGTCAACTATTGGCTCTTAAAGACTCAAAATAACTTCAAACTCTTCCAAAACCTTCCCAATGGACTTGGAAGCTTACCAAGGATCCCCACACTCTAAAATCAATATGTAGGCACTACATAAAAGGGTGGAATGGCTAAAACACATAAAATTCTAAATTTCACTTTGAGGATCATTAAAAGAAGATCTTTAGAGTAAGATTTCTAGAGAAAAATCTAGAAATACTCTAGAAAAGATAGTTCTTCTAATAAGTAGTTGATGGAAGATTCTAGAATAGAGTAGTAATTATTCATAATTAGACTCTTTTATTACAACCTATAAATAGAGGTGGCTATTAAACTTTTGTGCAATCTGAAGTAAAAATGTGTGTGCTTAAAAATAAGAGGGCTCAAGAAAACAAGAGTGGGTGGTAAGTACAGACTAAAGCAAGAAATAAGTGAGGACTAAGAAAAAGCAATAAATAAAAGTGGTAGAGTGTAAGTAAAAGAAAAATTTAATGAAAGAATTGTAATATGAAGCGGATTTTACTTTGTAATAGTAAAATTCAAGTTGTAAGAAACCGATTATACCCACCATCAAATATCCAACTAGTAGTATCATAGATTTGAGGATAACGAGTGTGGTTATTGATCAAAAAAGATCCTATAAGATATTGTTCGAGGTTATAAATCATGAGGCACTAATTAAGGGTGAATTTTGCAAGCAATCTCAACATTGTTGAGAAGCTTAACACAAGCAACTATGGATCCTGGACTACGAGAGTTCAATATTACTTTCTTGGTCATGAACTAATGAATATTATTGGTAGTTCAAACATTATATCACCAACTGATGCTGAAGTAGAAAAAGGTGGAAGGTTAAAGCTGGAGGGGCCATGTATTTTAACATCCCAAAAGTTCCTAAGACTCTATTTCAGACTTATTATAGAAAATCAGTTGAAACTAAAATTTTTTTTCATAGAATAACTCTAGCAAAGAGTCATCATAAATACCAACAACTCATAGGGTGAGTCATCCTAAGTATTTGCCAAAATTTCTAGAAGATTGGAATTTACATCCCAATAATAATGACTTCTAATGATGGGTTTTTGTTAGCTATATTGATTCATATGAGCACTCATTCTGAGTGAAATTATTCAAGCCATGAAGTTTGATATTCTATACCAATGGTGAAAACTATTGATGATGATTCGTTTCCACTTAGGGAGGCTTATCATGCCATCCATTTTGAGCGATAAGACCAAAAGTCATGACAATTGAAAATTTTACCTACTGACACGACACCTAATGATGGGTCATTTTGTGTTATGGTGAGCCATTGTTACTTCTGGTATGCAATGGTTTCAATATACTTTTGATGCTTAAAATAAGTAAATTATGCAAGTACTTAGGTCTTTTTGCTAGATGTGATGTATTTTTATGTTGAATTTTCAGGAAAATAGGGTTTGGCGTAGAGAATGTGCAAAAAGTAATGAAGTAAAGTAAAAAGGCTACCTATGGACCCTAACTATGAGCTTATAGGTTTCCCACATTGGAAGAAGAATTTAAATTTTGAGAGTTAAAGCCTTGTTCTGAATCCTATGAACCCTACCTATGAGGCATAAGTACTTCCTATGGCCCCATAGGTACCCCCTGTAGGTAGGGGTTCTAAAAGCTGAAGATCCCTCTAATTCCTATGAACCTATCTACGTCCTTTAGATACTACCTATGATCCATAAGTGGGGTCGTAGGTTGGTGACAAGTCTATTTTTCTACTTTATTTTGGATAAGTTTTCTAGGTTTTCTAATGTATCTGTAAATACCTATTGATATTTTATTATTAGTTTAAGCACTTTACATACTTAACACATTATTTTGAGTTCTAGGGAACACTTTTGATCTAGGCATAATTTTTTTTGGCTTTTAAGGTTTGATATAAAATTGCGATTTTGTTTTTCATTCTTATTATTCGTGAAATTATTCGTATACTTTCAATTATGAATTCTATATGTGTTCTTGCAATTATGAGAAACTAAAACTCATAACTAGGGTTGTAGAAATCCTAATGGATTAACAAAATAGAGGAAGTGCAAAGTAATTCTAAATTGGTGTTCGTGCATGTATTGTGGTTTTCTTTGCTTTGATTGTCTTCTTAATAATTGCAAATGTTAGGTGATACGCCCAAATTATAACTCTCATTAGAAAGTGTAAGTGTTCGCTGTTAAATATAGAACCCAACTAGGTTGGGGTCGAATCCCACAGGGAATACTATGCAAATGAAGTGTTATGGTTGTTAAAAAACTATTGATCGAAGGTTCCTGAGTAAGGGGGTTCTAAATTTGTAACAAAGTTTAAATGGTTTTAACAAGTAATGTTCCAGATAGTGAATTTTATTGCAAGTACTAATTAAATGAGATCAAACAAACTAGAGTTATGTTCACCAAGATATTCAAAAATATGTGGTTGTGAATTCTCTCAAACTACCAATTTACAACTTCAATTGCAAGAGTTATTGAATTCTAAAGTTTACTCATTTGTTTCTCAACCCCAATGGCTAGTTTACTCATTAATTCTTTTAAAATCAAAGAATATATGAATTTATTCAATTAATGTCTCATGTGATTCAATCCTTGTTAAGGCATCAACTTATAACCCACAAGTTAAGGCCTTTAGACTTCATGTAAACTCCTTTGTTTTCCAACATTTACTTTTTTCTCAGACAAGTAATGTTCTTGGGAACACTCTTTAAGTTTGAAACAAAGAAGGGCCATTAATATGAAGAAGGGTATATACAATCTCAATTACATATGGAAATTAAATATGCTAACAACCCAGTCAATTATTAACATCAAGGCTCCCATAACCCTAGGTATGGGAGTTTAGCCAGACATCTTAAGAGAAGAAGAAGAGCAAATCATTGTGATCTTCATAAAATGAATTAAAGATTTACTTACAAAGGTTACAATAATTGTTCTTGAATCTTCAATGAGAACATGAATAAGGATAACAAGATCCACAATTCTTGCTTGAATCTTAGAGTATAATATGTACAATAAGGTTTTTCAGATAGAAATATGATAAAAGATACCTAAATAAAACCTAAACTGGGTATTTATATGTTACCATGTACAGAGGATTTAAAATTAAAGTCTAAAAAGCAGCGTCCAAGTTGACGGTCACTTCGATGGCCCGTCGAAAGCCTGACGGTCTATTTAATGGGCCGTTGCTTGGTCCTCTAGGTAGAACATAATCAGGCGACACATAAGTAGTGATGAGAAACGGCATACTTGTGGGAATTTCAGCAGTATCAGGAGCTGGCACCAACTGTGTCTAGTAGGCAAGAGGTTTGTTGACTTACATCTCAAACTTTGAGTCATCTTTTAATTTATCAATATACTACCTATGTGTAGCCCGAAGTACATTATCAAACCACTTGAATTAGTGGCATATTAGCCTTCCTATATAACTCCATGATTAAATACGAGAATGATAGTGTTCTTTCCACTTTGTGTGCACTCACAAATATTTCATCAGCAATGATTTGGTCAAAATCAATATTCAACCCTGCAATCAAACTAGCCACCATCACAAACTTGTGACTATCCAAATTTGCATCACCTCCTATTGGCATCAATCTCAATAAAACAATGGACCACCAGAATTTAGCCCAGAATCAAGGGAGGATATACCAATGCACTCTCATGGGTTGGTTACCCAGGCGGGGTTGCCGTAATTAGTAAGTACCCCAAACAACCCAGGACTTTAAGTGGATATTGAAGTTAGATGATACTCAAGATTAGGAACCATAGACGGTGCTTCATAGTCAGGCCCAAATAATATCCTGTTAATTGGTTGAGCCGATATATCTCACTGAAACTGATTCTCTATTCGGCAGGTCTGAGATCTTTGTCCCCTTGGGATAATCTTTTTCTATCAATGCCAAATAATTGAAAAAAACTCCCTTACCAGATTCGGTTGATATGAACCGAGAGGCTTGCTCATCCAAGTCAACTCATACTCATTGAATTGCTATTCCAATTTTGGATATTCGTGAAACTCATTTGTCACTATTCGGTACTCTTCAGAGATTGGCCTCTTGATTGGCCAACTCGCTGTCGATTCAAGTCCATCTAGGAACTTATCCTTTGATCCCTTAATTTTTCACTTGAGTGACTTCCTTATTTGAGGGTCTTTGCTCTTAACCATATTAACCTCCTCAATTTTTTCCCAGCATGGCTGTTTTCTGCCCTATTAGGGTTAGGGTTAGATGTATTGAAACCTTTCTCATTTGGGCTCGAACTAGTTCTACTAGTACTGCTCTCAGTCTCCTCTTCAGACTAGGAAGTGTGTGGGTTGTCCTATCTTATTGCTGAGTATTAAATGAAGGTGCCTCTTCACTCCTTGCTGACTTGCCTCTTCCCCTTTGTAATCTATATTACCTCTGGTTAAAGGAAGCTTTCTTTCCATATTGCCTGATAAAGGAATAGGGAATTAGTTTGCAACTCAAAACAAATCAAAAATAGTGAAAATATTGCTTGACAGAAGGTCTGACGGTCCATTGGGACTGTGACGGTCTGCCGAACTCACCGTTAGGCCTTAACCAATGTTTACTGCATCTTAGAACCTTGCGATAGTTGACCTGGCAGTCCATAAGGTTATTGACGGTCCGGCAAGTCATCCATCATAGCTTATCCTATGAACACCAATCTTGGTATATTTGAAATGGATTACCTGGCGGTCCGTCACAGGTCCGACGTTCAACCAAGGTGACCGTCAACATCATTTTCAGTTTCAGACTTCACTTTGAACTTTTATCAACATATGGTGTTCATTTTTACTTCTTAACACAATAATGGCATGAACTTAATGTTTAAACACAATTTTCTCACTTTTAGTACATGGGTTACTGAGACTTCATCCAGAACAATGAACGCCAGAGTTTGACTTTCAAATTACAATCAGAACAAAAAAAAAATAGGGGGAATTTTCTTTTAACCACCAATAACTTAATCTATATTTATCAATTCAAAGAACAAAAATAAGGTTGTGATCATACCTTAATGGTGCAGTAACTTCACTCTTCTCACTTGCAAAATTCAGAATAAAATAATATTCAAAGCCTTTTTTTGTTATTGCTAACTTGTGTTTTGATGAGGAGAAGAGAAGGATAATGTTGTTTAAATGGGGGAGAAAAGGAAGAGGGAGAGTATTAAGAGGAGATAACTGCTCTCAGATACTTTGAATGCAGAGGAATTTAAACAATTGTAGGATTTGAAAGGGTAGCAACATTTGTAACCATTTCTTCTTATCGGTTTAAATCCTTCGAGTCAGATGCTGGCAAATAAATAAGCTTTAATGTTAACCCAACCCAAACCGTCTAACTAGGGTTAGGTTGATGGTTGACCTGACGGTCTGCTAGCTTAACCATCCTGGCTTACTAGAACTATATAAATCATTCCTTGCTGTAATGGTTGATCCGAAGGTCCGTCAGTGATGTGATGGTCTATCGACTTATCCGTCAATCTATTCCAGTACCTTCAAATTTCAGCTTCATGTTGAAGATAGAAGTGACGGTCCATCAGAATAGCAACGGTCCGCCAACTTGACTGTCATGCTTTATCAATAATGTCCATTTTTTGACCAAGGCTATGACGGTTCCAGTGGTGGTCCATCAGGCCCTTATTAACTGTAGAGACTCCTTTCTTTATACATTCTCAGTCCTTTACACTTCACAAATACATCAAATTGCACTAAAAAAACAAATAAACTCTAACTATTGTTAAACCAACACTTTGTGGGTTGCCTATGATTTATTGTCGCAGCACGACTTGGTTACCTCGACTAGTCAGATTTCATCAAGATACACAGTGGACAATAGCTTTACATTATCGGTTGGACCAAAATAGGTCTTGACTCTTTTCCCATTGACCTTAAATAGACATCCATCTTTAACTTTAAGTTCCACAGTACCTTATGGAAACACTTGACTTACCTTGAACGGTCCAGATTATCCTGATTTCAATTAGGCCAAAAAGAGCCTAAGTCGAGAGTTGAAAAATAACACCTTATCAGCAGATTTAAAATCTCTCTTCTCTATTCTTCGGACATGGTAATTCTTCATTCTTTCTTTATATAGATCGACTCTTTCATAAGCTCTGAGATAGAATTCATCGATCTCATTTAACTATCCCAACCTTAACTCATCTGCTTCTTTCTAGTTTATGTTCAGTCGTTTAAGAGCCCACAAAGCCTTGTGCTCTAGTTCGATTGAAAGGTGACATTATCAGCCGTAGACAATCTTATATGGTGACATTCTAATAGGTGTTTTGAAAGCAGTTCGATATGCCTACAAGGCATCATCAAGCTTTCGAAACCAATCTTTTCTTTTTGCATTCACCATTTTTGCCAAAATTGCTTTTATCTCCCAGTTCAAAACTTCCACTTGCCCACTGGTCTGTGGGTGATATGGAGTATCAAACTTATGCTAATTCACAATGTATTTCAATAAAGAAACTTGGAACACTCGATTGCAAAAATATGATCGACCATCGCTTACGATGGTATGTGGTACCCCAAAGCGAGAGAAGATATTGTTTTTAAGGAATGCAACCACTCTCTTTCCTTTATTATCATCCAAAGAGACAACTTCCACCCATTTTGACACATACGCAATGGCGACCAATATGTATTTCAACCCATAAAAGCTTATAAAGGGCCCATGAAATCAATGCCGCATACATCGAACAACTCGACTTCCATTATTTTTGTCATAGGCATCTAATGGTGTTTTGAGATTAACCCTTGCCTCTAGCATAGGTCACATCTTCGGACGAACTCATAGGCATCTGTAAATAAGGTTGGCCAATAATAACCACTTTGCAGCACTTTTCTCGCAGTACGGTCAGCTGTATGGTTACCCTCGACCGGGGAAGCATGACAAGCTTCCAGGATATTCAACATGTCCACCTCAGGAATACAACATCTTATAATATTATTCGTACACCGCCAAAATAAATACCGATCATCCTAGAATTAGTATGTAACATTATGCAGGAACTTCTTCCTTTGATGAAAAGATAGATTCTCTGGGATGACTTCACTCGCCACATAATTTGTATAGTCAGCATACCAAGGCACTCTTTCAAGTGCAACAGCTAGGACCTTCTCGTCAGGAAATGTATTATCAATTTCAAATTCATCCTTGACTACTTAATCACTCTCAAGTCTGGATAGGTGATCTGCAACTTGATTTTTGCATTTTTTTCGATCTTTGACTTCAAAGTCAAACTCTTGTACGAGCAGCACCCATCTAATTAATATTGGTTTCACATCCTTCTTTTTTATCAAATATCACAAGGCAGCGTGATCTACATGAAGCACCACCTTAGTTTCTCACAAGTACGCATAGAACTTCTCAAAAGCATAGACAACTGGGAGAAGTTCCTGCTCAATAATAGTGTAATTCTTTTATGCCCCATTTAATGCATTGCTCGCATAGTAAATGGGCTGGAATGGTTTTTCTTTCTAGCCAAGCACAGCACCTAGTGCTACTCCACTTGTGTCACACATGATTTCAAAAGGCTTAGACCAGTTTGTAGCAATAATAACCGGAGAAACAACAAACTTCTCTTTAAGTCATTCAAATACCTTCTTGCACTCCTCATCAAATACAAACTTAGCTTCCTTTTCCAATAATTTGCATAATGGATTAACGATCTTGAAGAAGTCCTTGATAAACAAGTGGTAGAATCCAGTATGACCAAAGAAACTACAGACTCCCTTTACTGAGATGGGAGGGTGTAATTTCCCTATCACCTCTACTTTTGGCCTGTCAAATTCAATTTTTTTAGCAAAAATTTTGTGACCAAGAACAATGCCCTACTTCACCATGAAGTGGCATCTCCCAATTAAACATAAGATTAAATTTGTTACACCACTGCAATGCTCTACTCAAATTCAACAAGTATAGTTCAAAAGAATCACCCACCACTGAGAAGCCATCCATAAACACCTATAAGGTGTCCTTCACTGTGTCAGAGAATATAGACATCATGCACTGTTGGAACGTGGTTGGTGCATTAGATAATCCAAATGATATCTTATCGAAAGTAAAAGTACCATACGGCTAAGTAAACGTCGTCTTATCTTGATCCTCTAGAGCAATAGAAATCTAGTTGTAGCCCGAATACCCATCCAAGAGAAAATACCAACCTCTTCTTGCCAACTGATCAAGCATTTGATACATAAAAGGCATTGGGAAGTGGTCCTTCAAAGTTCATGAGTTGAGCTTATGATAATCCATATAACTCTCCACCCAGTCAAAAGCCTCAAGGGAATAAACTTATTTTTCTTATTTGCCGCAACAGTCATTCCCCTTTTCTTGGGCACACATTAGACAAGGCTTACCCAATTACTATTGGAAATTATGTATACAACTTCTACGTCCAGCCATTTAATGATCCACTTCTTAACCACCTCTTGCATTGGTGGATTAAGATGACATTGTTTCTCAATGGTTGGTATGCAATCATCCTCCAACTGAATCTTGTGAGTGCAAATACAAGGAGGAATACAAATGATATCAGCAATAGTCCATCCTATGGACCTATTATGTCATATAAGCACAGAGATGAGTAACTCAACCTCATTCTCACCCAAATCAGCAATAATAATCACTGGTAAAGTGTTTTCTCTACGTAGGAACACGAATCGCAAATGCCCTAGCAACTCCTTCAACTCCAAAACCGGTGGCTATTTTATAGATGGCTTACTCGGAGGTGTTGGTTGATTCTTTAGATCTAATTCTAGATTTTTGGGAGCATATAATAGGATCATATTCCCGTCAAAGCACATACTGTCTCTTCATACTCCTCGATACCTTCACTATCAAAACTTATCAAAACTGAAGCCAGAGTTTCAACAACTAATTTCTCCTTGATTAGAACCTCTTGCTCTTCTTCATAATAAACATCAACAATGTAAAATACACTCATTTCTCTGGGTTTCTTAATTGATTGGCACACATCAAAATGAAACACCTCATCATTAAGACTGAATAGTAACTCATTATCCCTCAAATAAAAAAGGACACTCCTGATTGCGAGGAAAGGTCTACCCAAGATTATGGGAACCTCAAAATCCACCTTGCACTTCAAAATGACCAAATCCACAGGAAATAAAAAGTTGGCCACTTTTATTAGCACACCATACAATATCCCCACTGGCCGCTTCACAGACCTGTCTGCCATCACTAATCTCATATATGTGGGTGTAGGGTCTCCTAAACCCAACCTCTTATAAACAACAAATGGTATCAAGTTAAATACTCGCTCTGATATTGCATAAGGCCTTAACAAAATCAAGTGACCTAATAGTACAAGGAATAGTGAATGCACCTGGGTCATCTTTCTTTTGTGCCAAGGATCTTGTCGAGATGGCACCATAATGGTGAAGATTATCCACTAGTTTGTAGCTAACCCTTCTCTTCTTTATCATGAGATCCTTCATAAACTTGGTGTATCATGGCATCTACTCTAGTGCCTCCATTAAAGGTGCATTCACTGTTAGCTACTTCAACATTTCCATAAATTTTCTAAGCTTTGTGTCATTAGTCTTTTTCTTCAATCGACAAGGGAAGGGCGGTGGTGGTTTTAGAAGAGTAGTAACCACTGCCTCATTCTCCTTTTTCTTTACTTTCCCTAACTCATCAACCTACTGATGGTTAGATATAATCGCATTACCATCCATCTTTTTAGATTCTACTAAATGGGTTTTATCATCTTCTACCTCTTCTTCGATCACATCCTCAATCACAGCCTTGCCCATAGAAGGGCCAGGTAGTACTTTACCACTTTGAGAGTAACTGCCATTCGAGACCTATCATTTTAGGGATTTTGCTCTGTATCACTCGGAAGGTACTGGTCTTTGTTTGATTAAAGGTTTCCAAGATTTGGCTTATTTTTTTCTCTAACTATTTAATAGAAGTTGAGTGCAAATTTACTAGCTGGCTCATGGAAAATAAGTCACTCTTCATCATTATCACCCCAACATTGGTCGCCTTAACTCCCTTCAATAGTTTCTTCATCATGTCCTCCATCGATATCTTACCTGATATGGTAGCTATATTATCCTGGTTTCCAGGAGGTACATACAGTCCGCTCCTATCATTTTTGTTTTTCTAACTACCTTGGTCCCTATCTTTGTAACCAGACTTGTCGTAATAGTTCCGACCTTGATTCCTATGGCCATTGCCTAGGAAACCCCCTGATTATTTAGATAGTTCGCCTCCTCCTCTGAATCAAAATCAGCTCTACCTTGCAACTCAATAGCTTTTACCTATTCAGTCTTCCCAGATAGCAGATGTTTAGTAAGAAGATCTGGTTTTTTATGTTGTTATATCTTTGTCACGTTTCTCCTCTTTCTAAGGTTGTTCTGCCAACATACCACTAAACATAGTAGAGATTGCTACCATAGAATCCATTGTATGCCAAGCTCTACTTGTCTTAGTCAACCACTCAAACATATCTGCAGCCTCATCGAATGTAAGCTCAATGAATGCTCCTCCTACTGTATTCAACTGTTGGTTTAGTTATAGAGTTCAAGGCTCTATAAAATTCTCCATTAAATGCTCATCAGTCATCTTGTGGTTGGGAAGCTGCATCAAATTTTTCTTGAATTGCATCCAAGTTTTATGTAGTTCTTTATTTGATAATTGTCTGAAGTTGCTGATTTCATCACTCAACTATAACATCCTGGAGGGCAGAAAGAACCTTTCTAAATAAGTTCCTTTCAATTGTCTCCAGTTTGTTATAGAATCGGGGGATAACTCATTCAATCATATTATTGCCTCCCCAGATAGAGACAGTGGGAATAACCAAAGATGAATTGCATTTTGGCCAATATTAGGGTTATCAAAGGATTTGCAAATGTTAATGAAATTCACCAAGTGCATATTCGGGTCATCCCCTAGAAGTCCTCCAAATAACCCCTTGAGATTAAGCAGTTGTATCTTGGTACTGGTTATGTTGAACTTCACCCAAGGTGCTAATGAAGGTGGAATAATTACTCTTGTAGCACCAGCTTTGTATATGTCATCCTCATCCTCATCAATCTTAAATTGCACAGGTTGACCATCTTGTCTTACTCTGATAGGATGATTTATGTTCATATTATGGTTCACAGGTACAGCTACATTTTCTGCATGCCTTTGGTTAGCAGGATTCAACAATTCATCTTCTCCCAAGTCCTCATCATCAGCATTAGGCACTCAACCTAGATTGTCAGTATTTTGCTGATTCACTTGCACATTAGTTAGAGCAGATAATCTCTCAACTTCCTATTGGTCAGCCATTCTATCGATCCACTAAGGTTTTGGATGTACAGGTTCACCTGACCTTCTTGTACTTGGCATACACAATGATTACCCTATAAAGAACAAAAACAACAAATAAAGGTAAAATTTGGGAAACTTGACCAAAGGTCAATTAACAACTGTATTCCCTGACAACGATGCCAAAATTTGATACGCCGAAATTATAACTCTCATTAGAAAGTGTAAGCGGTCGCTGTTAAATATAGAACCCAACTAGGTTGGGGTCGAATACCACAGGAAATACTGTGCAAACTATGTGTAATGGTTGTTAACAGACTGTTGATCAAAGGTTCATGAGTAAGGGGTTTTTGAATTTGTAACAGAGTTTAAATGGTTGTAACAAGTAACGTTCCAGCTAGTGTATTTTATTAAAAGTACTAATTAAATAAGATCAAACAAACTAGAGTTATGGTCACCAAGATGTTCAAACAGATAGGGTTGTGAATTCTCTCAAATTCCTAATTTACAACTTCAATTGCAAGAGTTAGTGAATTCTAAAGTTTACCTAATTGTTTCTCAAGCACAGTGGGTAGTTTACTCTTTAATTCTTTTGAACTCAATGCAGACATGAATTTATTCAATCAATCTATCATGTGAGTCAATCCTTGTTAAGGTATCAACTAATAAACCAAAGATTAAGGCTTTTAGACTTTATGTAAACTCCTTTTTTTCCCAACATATAATTTTCTTCTGAGGTAAGTAATGTTCTTGGGCTCACCCTTCAAGTTTGCACCCAATAAGGGTCATTAATGTGAAGAAGGGTTTATACAATCTCAATTACATATAGAAATTAAGCATTCTCAGAACCCCAGTCAATTATTCACATCAAGGCTCCTATAACCCTAGTTATGGGAGTTTAGCCACACATCTCAAGAGAAGTAGAAGAGGAAATCATTGTGTTCTTCATAAATGGAATCAAAGAATTACTTACAAAGGTTACAATAATTGTTCTTGAATCTTCAATGAGAATTTGAATAAAGATAACTAGATCCACAATTCTTGCTTGAATCCCAGAGAATAATACGTACAATAAGGTTTTTTAGATGGAAATATGATAAAAGATACCTAAATAAAACCTAAACTGGGTATTTATATGTTCCCAGGTATAGAAGATTTAAAATTTAAACTCTAAAAATCCGCGTCCAAGTTAATAGTCACTTCGATGGTCCATCAAAAGCCTGACGGTCTGTTGCGTGGACTGCCGCTGATGGTACCAAAGGGCCATGTTTTGGTTAGGGGTTGACGTTCATCTCGGTGGACCGTCTATGGCCTAATGGTCTGTTACTTAGTCCTACAGAAGTTTGAGTTCTGCTTTAGGCTGACTTTATAGGGGATTCGAAAGTCCGTCACTTAGACCGTCGTAGGACTTACTCAGTTATTCCTTTTTTTTTACTCGGACGGTCACCCTGGAAGTCCATCACATGACTGACGGTCCGCAAGTTTCCTCGTCAGTGGCCTTTTTTGCTACTTTTCCAAGTTTTTTCTTCAGCTAACTCTTTGACCTTAAAACATAAAAAACCAGTATTACATACAACATCAGTTGCTTAAAAACATACTATTATCCCTTGAAAAAGGTGTAAACTGTTCCTTCAAAAGCCAAAACATCATTAGGAACCAACCTATATTTGATACTAACTCAAGAAAAAGTAGATATTGGGAAAATAAGATCACAACAATAATTTGAATCTACCAACCTTCATCTAATTAACTTGAGACTGATATTATTAAATAAAGGTTAGTAATACGACACCCCTAGACCAAGAGAAAATGATTGAAATTCACCCAAACCAAGGTCGGGAGATGGTTAGGTGATACATAACTCGTTAGTTTCTACATGCAAGACACTGATATAGTTTGATGAGCATGGTAAGTCTTGGGATTTAAGAAGTCAAGGAGAATGCAATAATAGTAATCGTCTCATACTGATAACAACCCTAATTCCCAAGCATTATTACTGTTACTATTGTTCATACAAAAATCCCCCATTTACTTTCTATACTTTCCTTCTACATCAACAAGCTCGTGATAGAATTTTGTGCTAGTCCTGTGGCATCGACCCCGACCTTATTAGATTTTATATTTGACAAGAAATCGGGCTATAAATTTTAGGAGGTGTAATTTGAGTGACATCAAATTTTGGCGCTATTGCCGAGGAATATGGTTACAGATTAATTGAGTGAGTTTGTTGAGGGTTTTGACTTTTGGTTTCTACTATTTCTAGGGTATATATTGGTGTATACCAGTACTCGGAGTCAAGTCAATACCCCTATTTCACTTAATCCTGATATTGAATAGACCTTATAGTAGAATTATAGGATAGAAGAGTATGGGCATGGAGTTCGGCATTATGGGGTTCAAGATGACCTAGATTCCTTGAATTCGCCACCTCCACTGGGTATTCAAGAAACGACCACACAAAGTACTACTCGATTAATAGCTGAAGATAGTACGAGGTTGGCAACTACCCATCATATAGTCCATAAGGAGGAAAGAGTTATACTAGAGGAAGACTAACAATGCTCAAGCACACATGCAAGTGTACGTGGTCTACCAAGTAATATATTGGCCTTCAAGAAAGTCGAATATCGATCCTACAAGAACTTGTATCGACAACTATCCAATTATAGTTTAACAATTGACATAAAGTAACCAAAAAGAGTGTTAAGTAATTATAAACTAAAAATAAAATAAATAGTGCGTAGAAATAAAAGTCTTGGAAAAGTCAATGGGAAAAGTCCAGGATTAAAGCACTTCAAACAATCATACTATGTTATTGAATTTCATTAGTTAACTTGCTTATCTTGGTTGTTGATTCTTAGGGTTAATTGCATGATCATGGTTTTCCAACCTCTAATATTTTACCTAATATGGAAATTACAACTACATCATTGAACCGTGATGTAATAATCCAATTAAGTGAATTAAAACTATCATCCTAGTTTGAATCAAGTAAGGAATCGAAGTACATCCCTGTCGTAGATGCTAAGTTAAATTCATTATTTTATAAAAGAATAAAAACCCAAACTTTATTTATTCCCATGTTCTATCACCCTATTCCTTCTCTCGAGATCAAAAGGTAGACAATATATGTATTTTATGGGTGATCAATTTATAAAATAATTAAAATAAGAATAAACAAACAACCAAATATGAAAAGCAAAATTAAACGAATTTAATCCAAAATAATAGTAATCATGTTCATGACTTTAACCTCAAAAAGAGGGTTTTTAGCCGATATTGTTTATAATCACCATCAAAATAATTGAATACATGATGTGATGATTAAAAACGAAATAAAATAATTAAAACCTAATAACGAGCCGTGTACCAGCTCCACAATTTTGCCAAAATCGTGTCTAGGTGTTCAATATTCAAGAATTGTCCAATGTTGTAACCTCCTAGTCCCAGGAGTCTAGCTGAGTATTTATATTATTTAAATCTTAATGTAAGAGAGATTAGGAGAATAGCACGTCACCCAAGGGAAGATTCCCCCCAACCGTCTCTTGAAATGCATGCCCATTTGTATTTTAATAATGGGAAATGCTTAACTGCATCGGCTGAAATTAACTGTGCATTGTCCGATCGCCGCGAGGTGTTGATCAATGCATTGGGAACATTGACGTGACGTGACAATATTGTGTCGACTCACTTGAATTTGTTTCAAAATTTTGGTTAAGTGTTGAACGTCCTATTCTTTGTCCATGCCTTTTGTAGTGTATTTCCAATGACTTTTTGGCCTTCAAATCATCAATATATCCCCATATTTAGCTCAAAAAATCTCCTACAATATCGCACACCATAAATTAGAGATCAAAACAATACAATATTCTCATCGATGAATTAAAACAAGAGCTAAGATAAGGAAAATTCGCAATGATCTTAAATTAATTATTCCAACTCTTGACTTAATCAAATTAAACTTTGAACATTAAAAATAAGTCATTCCACATATAATTAAACAATTAAACCATTTGGAATAAATTAAACAAGTTAGAATCCAATGAAACCAACTAGAAACATAACTAGCTCAAGCTAGTAAAACTAGTTTTCTAGATTGAACTCTAAATGACTCAATTAAGAACAAACTTGTTTGGAAAACAAGTTAAACATTATAATCATGCACTTGGACACTTAAGTGCTTCTTTTTATTAATATTAACACGTTAAGAACATGAATTTCTCGCAAAAAAAGGCCAAATAAGCTAGAATAGTAACACTAGAATGCATAAATAAACCAAACATCAAAGTCCATTGAGCAATGCTCAATAGAGATAGTGATAAACGACCCGCTTATAAGTACTTGCCAGTGTATGATGATCTATAGGAAGATTTGGTGTATGTTGAACCAATTGAGACAGAAGCTATTATTCCTCTTGATTTTCCCCAAGGAATGAATTTTGACATTACGAGTACAATGATTTCAATTGCTTAATCTAAAGGTTGTGTTTGCTGGTTAGCCGATTAATGATGAAAATATGTGTATTATGAATTTCACTAGGATTTGCACTTCATACAATCTGTAGAGAGTGAGTCAGGAATATTTATGACTCATGTTGTTCCCATTGTCTCTTATAGCTGAAGCAATATTATCGTAAGGAGAATTGGCTTATGGGTCTATCACCACTTGGAATGAGATAGGGACATAATTCTTGGAATATTTTTCCCGCCTTCTAGAATACTTTAATTGAAGGATGATATTTATAATTTCATACAGTTACATTCTAAGGCATTATATACGAATTATAGTTAAGGTTCAAGAAGATGTTGATGAATATTCTCAATCATCGAATTTCAGAAAGAAATCAATTGGAGATATTCTATAGAGCCTTGAATGCAATGACTAAGACTCTAGCTGATACTATTACTAGTGGGGATTTCATGAGTCTTTACTGAGATCTAGTTGTGGAAATCTTAAATCGAGTGTCTAAAAACAACTGAGGGTGGCATGCTCAAGAAGAAGATAGGTTAATCGATACTTATGCTATTAGTGCTTCTAATGAGAAGAGATCCCTAGATGAGACAGCGACTCAAGAGTTAGTGCATCTGAGGACTAATATTGGGCTACTTTCTAAGTTGTTCACAACTAGCAAAGTTGAAAAAGTGAATGTCGTGGATACATTAGGTAAATCTTCTAGGAATTACGAATCTAATACTGATGAGGAAGCAAAGTACTTGGATAGAGAGATGAAAGGTTTCCAAGACAAGGTTCAAGGGTTTTCTTAGGATACTCAGAACTCATGGTAAGACAATCAAGGTCAAAACTACTATAAAGATAGGTATAGGGATTGAAACAAACAGTGGGATGATGATTGAACGAGAAAGAATGATTATAAGAAGACGAGTGGTGCGTCTGTTCCACCAAGGAATTATGATGTTAAATCTAGAGTGAAAGTGCTACTGCCTAAGATTGTGAAGGGTTTAGAGAGCCAAGATAGTTGCGTTAAAGAGATTAAAGTAGGCATATCAGGATTGAGACAGAAAGTAGAATCATATGCTACTACAATTAATAAACTTGAGCAGTAGTTTTGGCAGATGTCGACTACATTGAATCAACATCAACCGGTACTTCTTCTAAGCAATACTATTCAGAATCCAAAGAACAATAGTCACTACCTAGCCATCACCACTCAGAGTAGTAAGGCTACTATTGATCCACCTATGCCTATGCTTGACAAAGTAATGAATGATGCTGAAGATATTGATGATGCACCTGAAACAAAAATTGGGAAGTTGATGACAATGGTGTGACACCACAAAAATTAATGGGTATAAAAAAATAAGCTAAAAAGGATAAAGAAAAGGGTAAGGAGGCCGATTCAACATTGAAACCCATTCCATGACCTCCCTCACCTTTTTCTTAGAAATTAAAAAAGAAAGAAGAAGAAGGGATATGTCAGAAATTCATATTGATGTTTAAAGAATTATCTGTGTATGTCCCTTTTGGGGAAGCTTTGGAGCAGATACCTAGATATGTAAAATTGATGAAGGATTTGGTTATTAACAATCAAAACGTTAGTTTTGAGCCTATTGCTAATATGCACCACTGCAGTGCTATTGTTTCCTATTCTTTGGTTAAGGAGAATGAGGATCCTGGAGCATTTTCTATCCTATGTATTATTAGGTCATTTAATTTTGCATGAGCATTTCCTGATCTGAGATCTAGCATAAATTTGATGCCGCTAGTTGTATACAATCAATTAGGTTGGGAGTACCTAAGATGATATCTATGACATTATTGATGGCCGACTGTAGTATGAAGAAGTTGTTTGGTATATTATGTGATATGTTGTGGAGGTGGCTTTTTTTTTATTCCCACCTGAATTTGTTATTCTCTATTGTGAGGTGGATTTTGATGTCCTTGTTATCTTGGGAAAGTCCTTCCTAGCCTATGTTAGGGCTTTGGTTGACATGGATATAGGGTAGATGAAATTTGAACTCAATAATAAATAGGCTACTTTCAATGTGTATTAGTCAATAATGTAGCCAAAAGTTATGTAGGTAGTTTTTGTGATAGACACCATATATGAAGATGGATTGATTACACCCATTGAGGAGAGACTTGGTGTAGAGGCATCGATAATAGTGATCATGAAATTTGTGTACGATGGTGTTGAGGAGATGATGAGATGATGAGCGTACTTATTGGTAGAGATTCTTGTTCTTATGCACCAAAGAAGTTGGAACTTGATTTGAAGAATAGAGTAAACCTACCTACTCGACCATCTATTGAGGAGTCAGTGGGTTTGGAATTAAAGACCCTTCCCTCTTATTTATGTTATCCATTCTTGGGAGCCAACAATACCTTATCAGTAATCATTACTGCAGATTTTTTAGATACATAGGTTGGGGCCGTAATTTATATTTTTTAGAGGTTTAAACATGCCATTAATTGGACTATTATTGATTTTGTTATGATTTTACTTGGAATTTGTACTCATAAGATTCAACTTAAATCGGAGTTTCATCCTAGCAGTGAGAATCAACATCGTTTAAATCAAGCTATGCAAGAGGTAATGAAGAAAAAGATTATTAAGTGGTATAATACAAGTACAGTTTACCTTATTGCCAACAACAAGTGGGTGACGCTGATTTAGTTTGTGATGAAGAAGGATGGGATCACTATCCTCCCTAATAAGAAGAACGAGTTTGTTCCCATGAGACCATCCACGAGATGGAGAGTTTGTATGGTTTATTGGAAGCTAAATACTTGGACGCAGAAGGATCAATTTCCTATACCATTCATTAGACCATCTTGCATCTAGATGATGGTATTGTTTTCTTAATGGTTATTTGGGGTATAGTCAGATTTTTATTTCCCCCGAGGACCAAGAGAATACCACTTTGAAACAACCATATGGTATGTTTGCATTCAAGATGATGCCTTTTGGTCTTTGTAATGGTCCCACCACTTTTTAGTGCTGCATTATGTCTATATTTTTTGATATGATAGAGGATACTATCGAGGTATTCGTGGATGATTTATCTATTATGGGTAACTCATTTGATGACTGTTTGGCTTATTTTGCTAATTCACTTAAGAGATATGAGGACTACAACCTAGTTTTGATTTGGGAGAAGTGCCACTTCATGGTTAAAGAGGGAATCGATCTTGGGTAGAAAATTTTAAAGAAAGGGCTAGAGATGGACAAGGGAAATATTGAGGTGATTGAGAAATTAACTCCACAATTTTTATGAAAGGTATTAGGAGTTATTTGGGGCATGTATGTTTTTATAGGTGAATCATCAAGGGCTTATCTAAGATTGTAAATACATTGTGAAAGCTTTTTGAGAAGGAGGTGAAGTCTATTTTTGATGATGGTGAAGTCTATTTTTGATGATGCTTGCCACAAGGATTTTTATTGCCGTAAGGAGCGATTGATCTCGGCTCCTATTATTATGTCGTCGAATTGTACCCTACTATTTAAGGTGATGTGTAATGCCAGTATTGTGGAACTAAGAGATTTCCTAGGAAAAATATGTGATGATTTTTCTTCTCATCTATTATTCCAGTAAAGCACTCAACCCCGTAAAAAAATTACATAATTATTAAGTAGGAGTTACTTACGATGGTGTTTTCTTTTGAGAAGTTTTGATCATATTTGATTGGTACCAAAGTAATTGTGAATACTGACCATGTAACTCTTAGGTACCTTATCATGAATAAAGATGCTAAGCCTAGGTAGTTTCGGTGGGTAATATATCTGCAAGAGTTTGACTTTGATGTTAAGGAACGGAAGGGCACAAAAAATCAGGTTGCAGACCATCTATCCTATTGAGAAGAGAAGTCTATGATTACAATAGCGAATGAACTTGATATTAATGGTACTTTTCCCAAGGAGAGCATCTTGGTAGAATTAGAAGACTTAATCCCTTGGTTTGCTGACTTTGCCAATTATTTGGCAAGTCACCTCATCCTAGAAGACATGTTGTTTTTGCAGCAAAAGTTATTTATGCATGAGCTACAAAAGTTCTTTTGGTATGAGGCTTACATATTTTAGGTGTGTGCGGGTTGTGTTATTTTGAGATATATTCCCTAAGTTGAGATTATGAGTATTCTGGAGACCTGTAATTCGTCACCAGTTTGGGGTCACCATGGTGGTACTCGCACTGCTCATAAAATTTTGTATATGGTTATTACTGGAAAACTATTCACAAAGATGCACAAGACTATGCTTGGGCCTGTGATCAATGTAAAAGGTAGGGCAACATTTCACAAATAGTTGAGCTCCTCACGATACCTATTCTTGATCTTTAGTTATTTGATGAATGGAGTTTTGACATCATGGGTCCAGTATTACCCCCTGAACGAGTCCCTGTGCATGGGTCCAGTGTTACCCCCTGAACGAGTCCCTATGCATATAGCTGGTTGAACCAGAGATATCATAGGGGTCGGGGATTCTCGTGTACCCTTCACCCTCCATGATACATATATACAAGTATAAATTTCGGGGATTCCTGTGTACCTACAAGTATATGGTCACCATGACCAACCCTTATGTCAAAAAAAATAAGTTTTCAGTGTCCGTCTGTTGGACTCACACTTTCACGATTAGATATCACAACCCACCATTATTTCCCAATGAAAACCTTTTGCACATAACCAAACCACCAATTCAAGAAGTCCAGTGTCAAGGCATTATGAAGTGGTATCGTCATACCGACTATAGCTTGCAAGAAATGTCATTAGACAACACCTAGGGTATTCCCATGTACCCCACAAGTATTCCAATTAAACCAAATCATGGCCACATAGGACTTTCCAATCCATTTAAAACCATTTAAACCATTTTAGGTTCTATTACCATCTTATGCAATGGAAAGTTTTCAATAAAAGTCAAATTATGTGAACATTCTCATTGGCATTTTAACAAACATGTTGAGGGCTTATAATTTCCAAAACCAAAACCAAGAATAAATTAACCATTCCCATGCAACCACATTTTCAAACAAAAATTATAACATGTAAAACCATAAATAGAACATGGGAAAATATCATCAGACCATTAGTAACAAAAGCCCCCAACACATATTTCAAAACCAACACAAACCCACAATAATACCATGAAAACCATTAAGTAAAATATGCATTTAGTTTGAACTAACAATGAGGGAGGAGTAACATGCCTTAGATAGCTAGGAAGACGGAGAGAAACCGCCCTTGAATGTCTTGATTGACCACCTTGAAAAAACCATTGCCTCTTATCTTTGGTTTAAAATTGCTGTTTTTTCAAAGTATTCAACACAATGCGGAAGTTATCAGCCTGATCCAGCTTACTCTTAGCGTACACCAAAATGTCATCTATTAAAACAATGTCAAACAAGTCTATAAACAGACGGAAAACCCTATTCTTCAAATCCATGAATGCCACTGGAGCATTAGTCAATTCGAAAGACATAACCAGAAACACAAAGTGCCCATATTGGGTTCGGAAAGCAGTATTAGGGATATCCACCTCCCTAATCTTCAACTGGTGATCAAACGTCAATCGTGGAGAAAAACTTATCACCTTGCAACTGATCAAAAAAATCATCTATCCTTGGAAGAGGATACTTGTTCTTTACCATCACCTTGTTCAACTATTGGTAATCAATGTACATCCAAAGGGATCAATCCTATTTACATATGAAAAACACCGATGTACTATATAGGACATACTAGGGAAGATGAAACCTTTATCTAAAAGATCCTTGAGTTGTTTCTTAAGATCCTTCAACTCAGATCTACCCATTCTATATGAGGTAATAAAAATCAGACGAGTTTAGCATCCATTAAAATAATCAACCAGGGTTGTGTAGCTTGACCCTCCTAAAACTACCCATTGGCTATATGGGTCTAGTGTTACCCCCTGAATGAGCCACAATGTGTATAGACATATGAACAGGATATATCATAGGGGTCGAGGATTCCTGTGTACCCTTCACCCTCCATGATACATATATACAAGTATAAACTTAGGGGATTCCCGTGTACCCTACAAGTATATGGTCACCATGACCAACCCTTATGTCAACAAAAATAAGTTTCTAGTGTTTATCCATTGGACTCACACTTTCATAGTTAGATATCACAACCCACCATTATTTCCCAATTAAAACCTTTTGCACATAACAAAACTACCAATTCCAGAAGTCAAGTGTCAAGGCATTATGAAGTGGTATCATTATACCGATTATAGCTTGCAAGCAATGTCATTATCCAACACCTAGGATTCCCATGTACCCCACAATTATTCTAATTAAATCAAGCCATGGCCACCTAGGACTTTTTAATCCATTTAAACCAATTTAGGTTCCATTACCATCTTATGTAATGCAAAGTTTTCAATAAAAGTCAAACTGTGTGAGAAAATCGTTCTCATTGGTATTTTAACAAACATGTTGAGGGTATATAGTTTCCAAAACTAAAAGCAAGAACCAATTAACCATTCCATGAAACCATATGTTCAAACCAACATTATAACATGAAAAACCATAAATAGAACATGGGAAACATCATCCAACCATTAGTAACCAAATCCCCCAACACATATTATAAAACCATCACAAACCCACTATTATTCCATGAAAACCATTAAGTAAAATATGCTTTTAGTTTGAACTAACAATGAGGGAGGAGTAACATGCCTTATATAACAAGAAAGATAGAAAGGAACCACCCTTGAAAGCCTTAATTTACCACCTTGAAGAAACCCTAGCCTTTTCTTGAACTAAGAGTTTTCAGAGATATTTTAGGGAGTTTGATTGGGAATAGTTGGTTAATAAAGTCCCAAGAGTGTTTTAAGTCGTGGGGTCAAATGAAGTTAAGAGGGGAAATGTACAGAATACCCCCAACTTAACTATTAAAATTCCTGCAGGTGGGTATGGTTTGGACCACTCACTTATATCCACATTACACGACTGATACCATTTAGTCATACATAGAACAGAAGGTTGGAAATCCACACACTGTCCACCATACGACTCCTCTTGCCCCACTCATACCCATAATATACGCGTTGTACCCATAAATCATATCCAAGATAGAATCAAAGGGTTTGGATACTAGACAATATACTACTCCACTATACCACTTATACCCTATACTCTTGGATCATAGTGAGCCACTCGTACTCAGAGTCAAGTCAAGTCACTAAGTTTTAGATTAAGTGAGGATCAACCCAATGACCCATCACAAATCATACGATGTGTACCATAAAACTGTAACTTCAACAAAAACTTGACCACCAAGCACTGGACATCTTATGAGGTGGGGTCACTTGACTCATACCCTTACTATACGAGCGAGTCATATGATCAACAAAAAGATAAAAATTTAGGATATTTACAAGGGCCAAAACCTAGGGTGTTTGAGTTCAACCCACGACATGTAAGTTGAAGCCGTGGGAATCAAAAGCAAATTTGGCTCTCTGACTTTCAAGCTATGGGCCCGTAGGTACTACCTATGGCCCCATAGGTAGGGCTATAAGAATCAAAGCCAATATAATATTGTAGGATCTACTTATAACCCCAACCTACTGGGGCGCATGTACTACCGACGGCCCATAATTATGGTTCATAGGTAGGTTATGTTTTGGGGGATAAATGTTTTATAATATTATGGGTCGTACCCATACGACCCAACCTGACCTGGTATGCCTACAAAATATAAACCCTTGATCCGACCCTCTAATGCCCCAAATCTTAAAATTCAAAACTCCCACTTTAATTCAAACTCTTTAACTTCCATTCATCATTATAAAAGGAAAACCCTACTACCCACTACATAACTTGAATGCATTATACAAAGAAGTTGAGGCTACATCAGTTGTTAATTTTTTTCTTTTTAAATCTTCATTCAAGGTAAGAATTCTTGGATCCAGTTTGTTTAAACCTTTGTTCTTGAACATTTAACTTGAGATGGTATATGGAATAAACTTGAATTTACTAAACTCTCATAGCTCTTGAAATTTTTAGTGCCTAAAACTTGTGCAATCTCTGTTAATGCATAATTGTTCATTTAAGAGGCTAGTGATCACTTTGAAAGTAGATTAAGAAGTTTATTAACTCGAATATTGTGTGAAATACCTGTGGAACTTGAAGTGATTTATGTTGTAGTGATTAAATTTGGTCTAAAAATTAAAACTTTGTTGGATGGAAATTTTGGGAAAAATTTGACTCACCTTCAACTTGAACCCATGAAACCTACTTACGAGCCTATAATTCATATCTCTAAATCTGTAGATGGCCATATAGGTGTCAAAATTTAATCCTTGAAGGTTCAGGGCATTTTCTTCTACGTGCGTGGATACCTACAACCCCGTAGATACTACCTACTACTTATAAGTGGGGATCGTAGTTAGCCTCTTAGTTGGAAAGTTAATTTTATTCTTCTTTCCTATTTAATTATTTTATTTCAATCACTAAAAAAATCTTTTTAAAGGTATTATGACATCCAAGGCTACCCAAAATAAGGTAGTACAGTCATGGTTAAGAGATGAGTCTCCCAACAAAAGTGGATCCATGGAGAAGTATCCGATGAGTAAGGATAGTGCACCATTGACCCAATGATAAGTTAATGGCTATACACAGAGATAGGTTATAGTTGAGGTAACTATTCAACTAGGATCTCAACACGTACCATCTAGTATTAAGTGAGGCTCTTAGCCCGCACCGCCACAGGCATTGGAGTTAGGGTCCCAGGCTTAACCAATTTGTGTTATCCAAACTGGGACCCAAATAAATTTATCCATAACTTCATGACCATACTCTTCCCAGACTAATGAGAGAGGATGCGTCATGTGTTGATTCTAGTGAGAAGGAGAATATATCCAACACCTAGTATGAGGAGTTATCAAAGTCGACATCTAGTTCAGGTGATAGTGAGTCAGTTAAACCTTAGTCTGAGTAGGGTGCTGATATAGCTCAGGGTACTTTGGAGGTTTCTTCATCATCTTAGGGTATTCGGGTTGTTGCCAAATTAAATTTTGCTGCTCAGGAGTCAGAGTCCACACTTTTATTTTCAATTCTACTTGTTTATGCTATATCGAGATGGTGTTATAGGGGATGTAAAATATTTATGATAGAGAAATTACCATCACTAAGCAGGGTAGACTGTAGAGTAGTATTATTGAGGAGACCTGGATTGAGCTAGCCACTTTCCTAGAATCGTTAGACCTATAGTCCAGGTCTGCTTTCCATAGGTATTGACTTAGGTGGATGGCCCATCCTTCGGGTTCTTATTGCTCGCTTTGGAAGGAGATAAAGAATTACATGCTACTTTCAACAAGTATTGACTTGGGTGGAAGGCTCAACCTTTAGGTTCTTACTGCTTGGATATTGTTCGGGGGTTCTATGCTTCATATGCAACATCAGTTTATTTAGTTACCCCAACTGAGAGAATAGGTGTAGACAATCCATTATTGGCTCACACACTAGTCAGAGGGGTTAGGGTTGATGTCTTGGAGAAGACGATTAAGAAGTTCTTATTTGTTTTGGAGTTTTGAGGCTGATCACCACCACTGAGTTTGATTATCATTTGATTCTAGTGAAAAGTAAGCGCATGATGCAAGAAACTGAGTAGAGGGCATGTATAGTGGACTTGTCTAGATAGGTAGCCGAGAAGATTGCATAGTTGGGTGTTGATGCCCCATAGATTAATAGGAAGAGGGATATTAAAAAGGCATTATTATGTTTTGCAACAAACTTTTGGTGTAGGATAGTAAGGCATCATCTGAGTGTAATATTTATTAAAAACGTGCTCACTTGGGATAGAGCCGCATTGGTTACCAGCCCAATAGCTAGCTATGATATTGATTTTGCTTGGTAGATCCAGACTGAGATACATATGAGGGCATTTTGAGAGTCTACCACTCTTTCCTTCCCTTATTTATTGAAGAGTTTATGTGATGTGGTCATAGTGCTGGCTATACTAGAGATTGATAAGAGGGTCAAGGCTACCCACATGTTAGATATCGAGTTCATTAAGGATACTACCAACCCAATTTCATTTCATCAAACATAGCCTATAACATCTTTTAGTGTGACCCACTTTGAGGGGCCTTCAGTTTGGGTCAAGACAATTGAGAGGCCACTTTTGGGTAGTGATGTTGATATAGGAAATTAGAGAGTAGATCCTATGACTACCACATGTGGTGAGGGGTCTATGATCACTATATATCCAGTTCTTACTTTGTTACCCCCTTTCCTGCTAGTTTTGGGTTTGTTTAGTATTCCTCGGGAGTTCTTACAATAGATGGTGTATCAACAATAAGAGTTTCGTAATCACTAGACACATACAGATACCCAGATTTGCGATATTATTTGGATAGATCCAGCCATGGGTCTAGACTACTTTGGATGGCACTGAGGCACGAGTCTTTGCTAGGATAATGTCTTCCATAGGTTTCATGACCCAATTTCTTAGGTCTTGATGTCACCTACTATAACTCACTAGTAGGTATGCCAAACCTATAATCTAGAACGAATAGCAATGGACTACCCAAAGAGGTAAAGGAAAGACTGTGGAATGGATGTAATAAAATATCAATTTATAATATTGTCGCAAAACCTGGTGGTATTAGTACAAGAGCTTCTAATATATTAAGATTACAAAAATGAAATACCAAGGGACTTACGCTGTTACAACTTATCTTCGAATACAACATAAAGACTAGTCTAGTACACAAGAGGGAGGAAAGTATAATTCTGAATGTTAGGAGCTCACTCTATATCTCTGAACCATGGCTGCTCTGTATGATGCACACTTCAACGACGATAACCTAAACTATGATCTGCAGGCTGGAGAAGTGTAGTATGAGTACCAAGCACTTGGTACTCAGTAGAAAACTTCCAACTGATCTCCAAAGATAATGTAGATATATATATAATGTATAAAAAGAATGAAAAACTACGCCTAAATGTCCAACAACCACATAAGTAATTCAATGATATAATAAGGATAAACTATCCTATTTATGTCCAAGAGACTAACATAATAAGACCTCATAATTATAGGAGGAACAAGTGCTAGAATACTTAGGGTTTCTAATCCATATGTCAAATCATCAGATGATCATGCATAATACTATAATCTTAAGATAGGAGAGGTTCAAATCATACCTCAAATCTCGATGTTGAATCAATGACAAGTCTATCATAAACTAGCCATAACAATTATAATAACAATGATATTGACAATATCAATAACAATGTGAGTAATTGGCTAGTTTGGACAACCAATACCTAGCCAAGCCTATCTTGTACCCCCACTACTCCAGGCTTAGAAGTTTCAATCAAAAAACAATACACCGTAAGGTATAATCATCACTCATACTTATGCATCCCCCTATATGGGATTATATATAGGTGCATACTGGGGATTGGAAATGCACATACAAGAATGAATACAAAGAATATGATCAATATCACAATCATCCCTAAAGAAGAATCGGTATTATGTACATAGTCAATACCCAAAATTGAATCGGCCATAAATATCATCTAGACTTGAAATTATATCAGTCATAAGTATAATCAAGAGTCGAAATTGAATCAGTCACAAATATCATCTAAAATTAAAATAGAATTAGTCATTAATATTATCAATACTCAAAATTAAGTCAGTCATAAATATCATCAAAACTCAGAATTGAACCATTCATAAATATCATCAAGACCCAAAATTGAACCGGTCATAAATATCATCAAGACTCAAAATTGAACCAATCATAATATATAATCAGTACCATCAATATCATCAACATCATCGATATCAGCAACACAAACAAACAAATATATATATAACATTAATATTATAATTTCCATCGATTTTTAACAAAATTTTATATCATCAATATAATATCTTTCTCTGTCCTATATCAGAGATATGTGTATATAGATATAATAGGTGCACAGACTCAAAACGCGGCTAAAAAGAGAGTAAATCTATAAATCCATTACTCGAAGTGAACTTTAGGACTAAATTATTATAAAAGTGTAGAAAAGGTTGGAATGTCTCATGCTCAGATTAATTAGTAGTATCAAATCATAGGACGAAATTTGTCTCATTAAATTCTTTAAAACATCATTATTAATCTCTTTTACCCAAATAAGTTATCCATTAAGATAGGCAATTATTGTTATTGCAAAATTCACTTTTAAAGAAGAAGGGGGGGGGGGGGGGGGTTCTTAAAACTTTATTTAAAAAAAGACAGTAATAAAAACATATTTTAGCAAAAATTGCATCAGTTGTTTATATAATGCTCATGAATGTATTGAATCTATGCATTCCATCACTAGTATTCAAACATTGGAACCACAAGTATCACAATAATCGTAAGTACAACCATATCCCTTAAAAGAATAAACACTTCCCGAATGTCCAACTAATATCATAAGACGGCCTTTGGCCCTATAATATGTCTGAAATAATTAAAACATCATCATCATGGACTTAGGTCCATGGAAATACCTGTAACTTATATCAATAATCATATTTATAAGTTGTCTCATATCTATAAGTCATCGAATATTTATGAAGCATCTCTCATCAATAGGCCATATCATAGCAATAATTCATTAATCATAGTCCCGGGGAAACCATCATAGTTCATAAAGTCACGAAGTAACCTTATACTAAAGGATTAATAGTCTCAACTATGTCTAACATGTACAAATAGGTCCACATGGACTAATCCAAGTCTTGTCCAAAGGTGGGCCAGAAGATCCCACTTCTAATCCTCAAATTCCATATTTATGCAATTTACACTCCTAACTAGGCTAGGGTATCTAAATTGACTTCTAGTTAGTACATAATCCATAATTAATCCCAAGAAAGGAATTTCACCTAGAACATGAGTAATTAAGTCAACTCTACCCATTTTATGATTCAAGATCACTAACATAGTCCAAGTAAGGTAAATCATCCTAACGATATTTCCAATACTTAAACCACATCTCAAACCTAGCATTATATCATATCCACTCTATGAATTAGCTTAAACTAGGAAAAGGCAATAGGATTCCAAAAGTGTAATAACCATCCACCTTACGAGTCAAGACCCACATTTAATCCCTAAACTTCAATACTCAGGACTAAGTCATTATACCCATAATAAATCTTGACATTCACATTCATATGCAATATATAACATACATCATCTTATAAAGAAAAGTAGTAAGACGCCTACCTTAAAGCCGAACCACAAATTCTTGAATCATTCACCAAACGTTCGGCTTCACTTCAAAATCTCAAAATTCTATCACACCATCACAGTCATAATCTACACATAAATATGAGACTAATAATATCCATATTCCACCATTGTGCTTCGGATCAAAAAATTATACCCAAATCCCCATGTTGGTCCCACTTATGGAAAATGTATTTATAAGACCAACCTAATATCTATACATGATCAAGGAACCATAACACTTAAGAAAGGGTAAAAGCCAAGCTAAATTGGGCTAAAAACAAGACACCAAGCTATTTGGGGTTTTGGTCAATCATAATGCTCAACTCACACGTCAATTTGAGTGCAAGGAAATTATTGTAAATATAATTACCCAACTTTGAGTTGGGGTCAGATCCACGAGGAACAATGTGAGTGGCTATCGGGTGAGTCCATAATGAAAGTTCCTTGATAAATTCAAACATAAGATACAAGAGATTCAGGGATTTTAAATATTTTTAAGATGTGATTACCTTTATACTTTCCAAAGACTAAATCGAGGCTACGAATAATTAGAGTGTAATCAATTAAAAATAGATCTTAGCATTATATTTTACTAGTGGAAACTAGTATGCGGGTGAATGTCAATCAACTTCAAGTCTTAGTTAAAGCAAGTATGGGTAGGCTCAGTTAGGGATTTTGATACTAGCCTTGCGGCTAAGTGCCAAACTATCACCCCCTGACTTTTACAAATACCAATTGGGTGTGGTCAACTATTTACCACCAAACCTCAATTAGGAATCCCTATTTCTAGGATGATGCCTAAGATATAACAATTCCACAAATTTTGCTTATTTCTAAGACAACAAAGAGGGAATAAGTATTATTTAATTTATTATTAACAAATGCTCGTCACCTACAACCCTCTTCCAAGGATAATTGTAGGATCTAGGCTATCCATATCCCTTTGTCAAGGATGATATGAGGGTTTAGGAAGTTTGAGACTTTCACCAACAAATTCCATTTTACAATCAAGCATGTGTAAAATCCAAGAATATGAACTAACAATTAAAGCTAACAATCGCAACCCACACACACTTTCACCCTATTCTAACATAACCCCATGAGGAAGAACTAGCTACACATAAGATTAATAAGCAAAGATATATCTAAAATCTCCATCAATTTTATTTATTGAAAGATAAAGAGAATTCAAATCCAAACTCTAAGGTTCAATAAATATTCAATGGAAGCTACTCTTATCTATTCATCACCCCAAAATTAGTACAACAAAAATATTCTCTTTAAACTGGAAAGTAGATGGTGGAAAAGTTCCAAAAAAATAAGGATCCCCTCAACAAGATAGTGTTTGAACTTCCTAAGGGAATTTGTGATAGTTATGTGTATTTATATCTCTGCCCTGGCCTATATCCCTGTTATCGCGATTGCGGGAGCTTGTCTGCGATTGCAGTTACCGCAATTGTATTCAGAATCTCACAATCATGATACTTTAACCTAGCTTCTCTGAATGTAATCGTGGTCCTCAGACCGTAATCGTGGTAACTGAGGCTTATTTTTGCTCTAGGTTTCCCTGCTTAAATTCTTTACTCATTTTTTTTTTTTTTAAATACACATATTTTCATCTCATGACCTGTATGCCTGCTAAATGTGGAAATTAGTGTATCTAATCACAAATTTATCTCACTTATACATTCAAATAATGGTAATATGCGCGAATATTGAGGGCAAATGAATGGTAAATTCACCACTCATCAACACCCCAACTTAAAGCTTTGCTTGTCCTCAAGAAACACTTTCTCTTACCATGAGACAATGAACATTTATGCCCAAACTAGATGACCCAATGATCACAATGACTTCAAGCTTAGTTACTACCACAAGTAGATCTTCAAACATACGCAAAACTATTCTCCCGACACCCCTCAACATTAAATGCAATATTCAAGAATGCAACAGACTACAAAGGTCAACCATTCAACAATCACCAATACTCTAGACATGACTCAACTTTGACCTCAAATACATTATAATCCTTTTGCCTCATTTTTTGGAAGGTGACAAAATTATCCACCTCAACTTGTTTACATGCATCCTCATAACAAAGAAAATTCCATACATCAAGTTTTTAAATATGCCATAACAGATTTAAGTATAAAACTCTGTCTCTCTCTAAAGAACTCTCGATTCTGACAAGTACATTGCCATAGGTTTGTCCCTATTTTAAATCACCACTAAAATTACTATACTCTGTTGGAGATCTCGAATGGCTTTTTGTGCTTATAACGTAGGTTTGGGGTAGGGTAAGATATCATTTAAGAACATATGGCTAAAAACTCCTTTAACATCCACATCACATTATTCCATCCAACATTTAACCATAGGCCACTTCTTTTCTTTATGAATGTGACTACATTCATTTCGTTTGTTTACCCATTTTTTCATTTATTTTTCTTGTATACTTCATGCTTTTCTTTCTTTTGTTGGGTCCTTTTTTTTATTACTCAGCTGTTCCTAATGATTAATCTCTTAGTCATTCACTCACAACTTCGTGACCTAAAGTTGCCACTTCCAAACTTTACCACCCCCAGCTTAGGATTTTAGCCTCAATTTAAATTTTAAGTTTAACGAGGATAGGGTTCAAAAGAGGAAAAAGAATTGAAGGGCTCATGGCTTCAAATGTGTTTTCTAAAGAAAGGTTCAAAGGCTCAAAGTAGGTGACTAGGGATAATATCTATGAACGGGTAGGATTTTTAGGCTAAAGTGGACTTCCAATCTCACAAAGATGGCCTAGGATAATCTCACAAACCAAATACAAAAAAATTAGCCTTGAGAGACTAATGAGGCAAGTTATAGATGGTACAAGTACACATGAGATTTGGAAAAATAAGCTCACCACACATGGCATTCAAATTCGCCAAGGGGGTTCAATTTCTCCTTCCAATAGAGACAAAAATGGAGTTTATACCAATTTCACAAGCCAAAATTTTGGGAGTCACAAAAAGAGAAGAAGTTTTGTCACAAGGTTGCTCACGTCCATGCCCTTGATTTTTGAAATTTTTTAGACAGAGGGGGTTGTTTACGTTGAATTTTCACCACAAAAAATTTGTTAATTATGGAACTAACCCAAGACTTTGTCTTATATTTTGGCTTTCTTATGGCCAAACCTACCATATGGCTACTCAATTTTGCCTTAGATATAAATGCAATCCCAAATTCGAAATGCCACAGGTACTCAGACTTTCTTTGTATTTGTGATTTTGATGCCACAGGTACTAAGACTTCCCCTTTATCCATGGCTTAAAACCCAATCACGATGCTTTTCCTTTTAGAGTGTCATCACTCAATCTATCATAGGGAAAAGCTCGTCAGATATCACTGTAACCACAATAAGAATAAAGTAAAATAGAGGGTCTAAAAACTCCTAAGAGTAAATCAAATAACTAATTCATGAAATGTACGCACCATCAGAGTGGTCAAATATTGCAACCCAGAAATAAAATATAAAAATCATCCAAAAATTCATCAAAACAACATCAAATCATCAAGAATTACCTAAGTAATACAAATCGAGGGATAGGCACCCCAACTGGATAGCTAGCAGTATCCTCACTGCATAATCAATAGAGCATAATATAGAGATGAGTGTTCTCCCTGAATATGTATCAAGGGTTGCTCTACCTTGCTTACTTTGCATCACCACCACTAAAATCAATATCAGACCACTAAGTAGGGGCCTCATCATCAGTATTTACTATGGAAAAAGGTAATCCTTCATGAGTTTTTAGGACCTTCCGTAAGTCTTTTACCCCTCCATATCTTACTAAAAAGATTGTCTCTCTTCTTTTTTTTCTTCTTTATTCTCTCATGGGAGTCTTGAAGCTCCCTATGAGACTCTGCCAATGTGGAGTATGCCCTCTCAAGCCTAGAAATAATGGATCCTTATGTCTGCTTCTCCTTCTAATACTTCGTATAATCTGAGCAGGACATATAAGATTGATACCTGGTAGAGGGATCTCTCATCCTCTGTTTCATGACTCGAGGCTACCCCTAGTTATAAAAATGGTGCTTAGAATCATAAATGACCACAAGCTAACCTATGAGTTGGTACCTACTGTGAACACTGAATATCATAATTATAAAAGACATAAGTGGAAAATAACTAATGAAGCCTTAAGGTTAGAATACTATAAATATAATAAATTCATAAGTCTATAACATCTGATAAAATACTGAAACACAATTGATAAGACTGATAAACTATCTAAATATATGAAAACCTCTAAACTGATGAAGGTATTAATGGGATAGGCCCCAAACCAACTGACTAATTGAACAAAAATACAAAAATAACTAAATAAATATAACAAGTTCTCAATTGATGAGTACTCACCACTGCTGCTCGTGCTGATATAAGACATTATAGTGCAATGAAGAGTATGTGGTCAATACTTTAAATGCATGGGTATATGCGATATGGACAGGTTGAAATACATAGGTTACTATACATGCAAAATATAGACTGACTGTACAGAATGAGATAACTTATCATGAAATGCATGGGAAGTGAAATACCCGAGAATGCAAGACCAACCATATATATACACAATTTTGAAATAATCTATAAATTGAAATATTTAAAATTTGATAACTGAAGTACAAGTAATCTGTATGCTTTGATCAAGCAAACCAGAACTAAATTCTGGAATGAATACTGTACTGAGACCGTGGGAGGTATCACCTAACTGATATGCCCTAATGTGAGGTTATTAGGGTCCAACCTGTAAACCCAGTTGGAAGGGTGTCAGTATTGTGCCTTAGGTACTAATACTGGCTGTGTGGATTCATAAAACTAGTGTCCCGAAGGACAAATGAGTTACCCTATACTAGCAGGAAACTCATGTGATATGTGTCAACCCTAAACTGATAGGAATATATCTAAAACCTAAGATGACTATGTCATTCTGTAACTTAGGTATTGCTACTAGGTGTTAAACCCTAAACTGACAGTGATGCCCCTCTCTGTATTCGCTCAGTGCTGAATATGACTCCCAACTAAATGAAACTATTTACTGGATTGAACTAAGCTTAACTGTGCAAATAACTGATCAAAACAACTAACTGGATGACAATGCCATGGGTTATCTAAAATCATTTTAAAGATACTGAAATTATGTAAGCAACTAGGTATCATGTATTCATAACCCACCAACACTAAATGGAAATATCAATGATGACATATAAGGCTTTAAAATCCATAGTAGGGGATTATTGCTCAAATACCTAACATTTAGATATTTCATCAAACACATAAGAGTCATGAATTTAAACATAGTAATAGTAAAGCATGCAAGGATAACATAATTACAATACTAAAATCATGAATTAGGGATTTCAATATAAACACTTCAATATTCAAAAGATGTAATGGCTCATCCCATCGAAAACACTTGTAAACATAACTCAAAATCAAAATCAATAATAGCTTCATAGAAATAATTCAATTTGAACATGTAAAATGTCATAATTTTAAACCAAAAGGGGATTCTTAGACTCCATCGATTAAAGGAACCCATGGATAAACATCACACAGACCTCAACTATCAAACTTATGACTATTCTGCAGATTCAAAACTTGAATTCCTTAGTGCTTACGAATGTGTTAGGTTTTGTTCTTCAAAAAATGGGAGGATTTATTGAGAGGATTTTTGATTAAAAGAGCAAATAATGCTCTTTAGGGACCTAAATTTTATGTTACGCACTGATTGGGTGAAGGGAAAAGACCCAAATGCCCTTAAAATTTTGAAAATTAGAAGCTTTCCATAATGGAGGGCGTAACATGCGCTCCAGAGCGCCAAAATAGAGGGCATAGTATGGGGTCTGGCGCACGGTCTGGAGGGGTGCAATAAAGTGCACGATGCGGGCTAATCCTGGTGCTTACACTATTTGGGCTTCCAAACATGCCCTTACACTTGTCCAAAAATTCTAAAACTTACTCGAGATTTACTTTTAACATCCTCGATAATGAATCAACTCGAAAATCAAAGTTCCGAGGTCAAAAAGACCAAAAATAAAATCATTGAATTTCAGGGGTCTTGGAAATAACTAAGTCCCCAAAACTTAACCAATTTTTCAAGTTTTGGGCCCCCTTAACATGCAACTAAGATCTAAAATGAGATAAGACTTTATGGGGTATTATAATATCCCCCCCTTAGGAACACTCGTCCTCGAATAAGACTGATTAAGCTTAGAGTACCCGGGAAAATAAAATTATATACTGAACATGCATGACTGGAAATATGATTACATGGATGAGTCTAAAACATGACACATAAACTAAACTGAATGTATGCAATGACATAAAATAGATTTCATATCTTAAACTAAGAATGGAAGAGAGTCAATTCTAAGGAAAATCATTAGTTTGATCTGAATCTGAGTTCACAGAGAAAAGATGAGGGTATTTTGTCCGCATATCATTTTTCTGCTTCCAAAGTGGCTCCCTCAATGAACTGATTTTGCCACATAACTTTGATCAAGAGAACTTCTTTGATCCTTAGTCTACGAATCTGATGATCAAGAATCTCAAATGGGACTTCTTCGTGAAAATGGATATCCTAAACATCTATGATTTCTAATTAAACAACAATAGCTGAATCACCAATACATTTCTTTAATAGGGAAACATAAAACACCAGATACACAAAGGCTAAATTTGAAGGCAATTCAAGTTCATAAGCCATCTTTCCAAAACAACTCAAGATTCTAAATGGTCTAACATATCGGGGACTGAGCTTCCCCTTCCTACCAAATATCTTCACTCTCTTCATCGGAGAGATTATTAAATAGACTAATTAACTAAAATTAAACTCAAGATCTCTCTTTCTTACATTTACGTAGGAGTTATGATGCTTTAGGCTATCTTTAGCCTCTCCCTAATTAATTAAATGTTTCCATAGCATCAAACACTGAATAGGGTCCTATTACTACAACATTACCTACTTCAAAATAAATGATAGAAGATCTATATCTCCTTCCATAAAGATCATCAAATAGTGCCATCAGAATACTGGAGTGATAACTATTGTTACAGGAAAACTCAATCAAAGGTAAGTGGTCATACTAATTTACTTTACAGTCAGTAACACAAACTCTTAATATGTCTTATAAGGTCTGAATGGTCCTCTCTATCTGAAATTTATGTAAGGATGAAAATCTATACTAATATAAACTTGGGTACCAAGACCCTTCTAAAAAGCCTTTCAAAAGTTAGAGGTAAAATGAGTATCTCTATCTGAAATGATAGACAGGGGGACTCCATGCAACTTGACCAACTTTCCAAGGTAAATATCGGCATAATCTTCCACTAAATAAGAAGTGTGATCTAGGAAGAAATGAGCTAATTTGGTCATTCCATCTATGATGACCCATATAGAATCATGTCAACGACGCGTATGAGGCAACCCTATCACAAAATTTTAATGCCCCATACTTCTACCTAACTTAAATTCATCCCAAAGATGTCAAAAACATGCTTTAAAGATGAATACAATTTTATATATGGGTAATTTTCAAGATTTTTACTTTTTGTTGTGTGGAAAATTGAATAAGATTTCCATCGATACCAAAAGCACCTAAATTCGATAACTGGGTAAGAAGTTATGGAGATTTAAAGTCTCAGACGTAAAACAATGTCATGTAAGCTAGTGGCGTGTCACACAAGAAGTCAAAATGACATTTGTCAGTTTCCAGTAAGACTCCGTGATTAAACCGCACCGCGGAGGGCTCCTAAATCCCAATTTTTCTTTTTCCAGTGAATCTCCGCGATGTCTACGCGTCACGCCAAACTTCCAGGTTGTAAACAAAGTGGAAATGCAACAGCTCCACATCCTGCCATCTCCCAATTTCCCTATTGTCAAAATTCAGTGACACGGCGCGCTAGCGTCACGTCACGCCAGGTGCCCATTTTGTAAAATTTTAATGAACATTAAAAGTTTTATCTAGGGCTAAAATAGTCTTTTCCAAAATTCTTAACACGTCCAGGTATGGGATTGAATCCCTAAAAATATTTTGAATAATTATTATTCACCTTTTCCCCAAAATTAAGAACATTATCTCTCAAGATAAAAAAAACCCTAGATCTCAAAAATCAAGGTCAATCTCAAGAAATCCATCCAAAAACCTTCAAGGTTTCCTTTCTAAGGTATGTTTAGTGTTGATTAATGGGTCCCTTCCACCCATGAATCTCAAGAATCCCTTTTCAATTCAATGATTTGGTATTTATGAATGTTCATGATCTAATTTAATTAAAAATTAATGTTCATGTTGTTGTTGGGTTTTTGTTCCATGTTATAGACTATTAATTACAAGAATTGATTCTAATATGTGATGATTTACATGATATTCATGATAAACCCTCCAATTTACAAGTTGGTTGATGTACCCATGATTATTAGATGAGTTGATGATTGTATAAACAAAGCATACTCCCCAAGTGTTTGATAAAATGCTTATGTGAAGGACTTAGTGCCATTATAGCATGTTAGCATGTAATCCCCATCCATGTAGAAGATAATGCATGCTAAGTGTTTGGTGAAATGTCTTAGTGAATGAATTATGAGTATGTGGCCATTGTTGAAATTTCAAGCTTGCGCCATCATTTACCTTTTTATGCTACCGTGTAATGAGGGTATTTAATACCTAAAAATTTAGCTGTGTACCTATAGCCAGTGTCAATTTTCATGATACTCTCAGTCAAGCCATGATCAATAGAATTCAGTCAGTGTCATGACTCAGGAAAACTTAGTAATCTTATAAACTCAGTCACTAATAGAATTCACTAATGTTCTGTCTATCAACAAAATACAGTGAACTCAGTCTAGCCTAATCCATTTTAGTTTAGTTAATAATTTCAGTGTCTATTCAGATGGGAGTAGGATTCAACACCGAGTGAGCCTAAGGATGGAAAATCACCTATTAGTAGAGGGTGTGATTCTTAGAAGCAGTCCTTGCGCTCTAGAACTATGTAGAAAACATAGGTTGAGACATCCAGCCTGCTAGATAAGGGAAGATGAGGTGGCTTAACCTATTAGATAAGGGTTCCACCATTCTCGTTAGAATACCTATTAGATAAGGGTCACTCACAGCTTGCCCTTACCAGTGGCGAAGTATTGACACCCTTCTAATTGGGGTTACAGATTAGACCCCAACTCAACTACATTATGTTATTTGGGGCATGTTAGTTAGATAACTACTTCCCACAGTCTCTGTCTTTGTCTCAGTAATGGAACTCTGATACTTTTACAGAATCAGGACTGTCAGATATAGTAAACTCAGTTTAGTATAAAAATCATCTAGTTCTATCAGTATCAGGACTGTCATATATAGTTAACTAGTTATTAGTTATATTAGTTATCAGTAATCTCTTGAATCAGTACTTAGACTCTGTAATCATGTTATCACAATCTCAGTTACCGTCATTATGTATTCATGCATGTATTATCACATTCATATTATCCTTCCAGTTGGTATTATTTATGCATATGAAACCCTATACATTCAACCTACCTCACTTGCATATCAGTATATTCTCTCGTACTGACACATAGTTTTCTCTTGAACTATGGTATCTTATACCATAGGTTCAGAAGCATGAGATCCAGAGCGTTAGTAGAATTCCCAATTTTTATAGTCAGAGTTAGAAGTGAGTCCTCATCATTCTAGGATGATATGATTATTTATTTATTTCACTCATTTAGTATTTAGAAATTTCATTTGATGGAGTTAGTTATGGACATGTCCCATCAACTCCTTATTCAGACAGTTTAGAGTCTTTCAGACTAGATATTCAAATTTTAGTATTTTCAGTTATTTCAGTTGTTTTGGTATTGTTATACCAAATTCAGTATTATTATTATTCTTCAGTGTTGAACCTTATGGCCTTTCAGCCTTTTATTCTACATTATATAGTATATTATGCCGTTCTCAGTTACAAATATCAGTCAAGGGTTAGCTTGTGGTCCTTCAGGGTCATGAGCACCGTGTAGTGTTTTGGGTACCAAATTTGGGGCATTACAAAATAGGTATCAGAGCCTAACGTTCAATAGTGTCCTAAGAAGTCTTAAATCCATATCAAGTAGAGTCTTGTGCATAGGTGTGTAGCGTGACACACTTATGTGTAGGAGGCTACAAGAAGTTTTAGGAATAATTTCCCTTCTTTCAGTATTCATGTCATGCTAGTGAGCATGAGCTTAAATGTTACTCTTAGTCTAATCTATTTGTCTCTTTCATCTACAGAACATGCGTCACAAAAGAAGAAATAGGAATCAGTCATCCCCTCAGCCCGTCTAAGAAAATCCCTTGGACGAACCCGTTTCTCATGCAGAGTTCAGAATGAACGACCAACTGTTGTTTCGGCAAACCTAATGGCCAGTTCAGCTATATCCAGGATTCGGGATATCAACTGAATGAATCCTCCATACTTTATTGGGTCTAAGTTAGACGAGGAACCTCAGGAATTCCTTAACCAGGTTCAGAGGATTACAAATATCATGGGGGTTATTGCTAGTGAGAGTTTTGAGGTAGCTGCATATTGATAAAACTTAACTTACATGTTAATTTAGTGTAAGGCAATCATCATCAATATATTTACCCAACTTTTGAGTTTAGGTAGAATCAACAGGAATAATGTGAGTGGCGATTAAACCAATTTGAAAGTATATCTAAAAGTTAAATTCAAACAAATGATATGAAAAGATAAAATGAGGGTTTTTAATGATTAAACAACTATTAAAGTTTTAACTGTTTTCAAAACTCAAAGCTTGAATTTCAATAGTTCAAATCAATGATAAAGAGAAACTAGGGTTGTGATCACTATGATTATTAATCTCCATTAAATAATAACTGTAGTGTTACATTCTTGTGACTTATGGGAAACACCTTTCGACAGTCCATATAAGTGTTTCTCAACCTACTTAGATGTTGACCTCCCTAATTCTCTCGAACTTAGGAAATAATTCTATTCATATTGCTTTTATCTCGAGTTGATCACTCTTGTTACAACATTAATCATTAGATGAGAACTTAACCTTCCCAAATCCTCATTGATAATTCACTACCTCTAGTTTATTTCTTAGTTCGAGAAAATCAACATAAGGTGGGATCTGTTGTTTCCAATCCAATAGAAATCAATCATTACAAAGGAATTATCAAGATGTTCCCACAATCACTCAAACCCTAACCAACTACTAAATCAATGAAAGAATAGTCATAGATCCCACAACCCTAGTTGCGGTTTTTTTTGCTCATAAGATAGAAAGTGATAACAATGATTGAATTCATAATTTAAACCAATTAAAGTTACAAAAGATGAAATCCAAAGTTGATTCTCCTCCAAGAACAATAAGAATTTTCCACAACTAAATCAAGGGATTGGAAATGGAATTACAAGATCATAGCCCAAAAAAGAAGTAGACTGGTCTATGTAATAAGTTCAACATGTCTCGGGCCATGAATGAACCCTAAAAGCTTCTATTTATACCCATAACTTAATAAAAATTTGAAATAAAAAATTCAGAATTTTTATTTTAGGTGACGATATGTGTGATAACTTATCACAAATATGATCAGTTATCAGACATTTTGTCTGAACTTCTACTTCCATTTGATGACTTCTGTGATAAGTTATCATATTTGTGATAAGTTATCACACAGGTCGTCAGAAATGCTTCCAAGTTTTGTTGTTATGCCTCAGTGTCACGATATGTGTGATAAGTTATCATAAACGTGATTAGTTATCACACAGGTCATCAGAAGTGCTATCTTAGTGTGATGACATATACGATAACTTATCAGATTTGTAATAACTTATCACACATGTCGTCGGAAGTGCTTCCAAGTGAAGTCTTTAAAACTCAATTGTTTTCACCAAAAATCATCCTTCTTGGCGTAACTTGTCTGTATTTCCATACATCTTGACTTTCCTACAAAATCACATGAAATATAATTAAAAACAACAGTAGTTTCTTAAGAACTTACAAATATTTAAAGTAAAAATTCTTAAATGTGCTAACAGAAAGCTATCACATCACATATTTGTTGCAGGATGTTGCTCACACTTGGTTCAAACAGTGGAAGTTAGAAAATTCTATTGATGTACTGCGTATTGAGTGGGATAAGTTTTTCACTACATTCTTAGATAGATTCTTTCCCCAAGAGAGCTGAGAGAGGCTAAGGTGTTAGAATTTATGAACCTCAAGCAGGGTAACATGATGATGAAAGAGTATTCTCTTAAGTTAACTCAATTATCCAGATAAGCTCCTCATGTAGTTGCGGATAACATATCCAAGATGAGTAAGTTTGTTTCTGGGGTGAATGATAGCGTGGTCTTTGAGTACTGGTCTGCGATATTGAATAGTGACATGAACATAGCCAGGCTTATGACCCATGCTCAGCAGATAGAATAGCAAAAGATTAAGATGAGAGAGAAGCAGAATAACAAAGCAAGTACAGGTAGGTTCAACTTTGCTCAGCCCAAGTCAGGAGGGAATCGTTCTCAGTTCCATCCAAAGTTATTCGTTTTAACTACTTCCTCAGCCAGTTCTCCAGCTCCTAAATTTAGGGATGGTAACAGAGATAGAGCACAAGACTCTAAGTCTTATGGTAGTATTAGCAGTGCTCATACCCATCCTCTTTGTCAGATATATGCTAAGAACCATTAGGGTACTTGCAGGGCTAATTGTGATGTTTGGTTTTGATGTGGAAATCCAGGAAACAGAGTCAAAGATTGTAACTAGCCAGGTCCTCAGGGTCAGCATAACCATTTCTTAGCTTAGTCCAATCGCCCGAATCAACAGGGTGCAACCTCCAGTTCTACTAGTGGGCAACGCCCAAAAAGACTTTATGCTCTCCACTCCCAACAAAATTAGGAAAAATTCTCCTGATATAGTTACTTATACATTACAGATCTTTCATGTACATGTTTATGCTTTACTTGATCCAGTAGCTTCTTTGTCTTTTATTACTCCTTATATAGTAGTTAATTTTGGAGTCAGTCTCGAAATTCTAGCAAAGCCCTTCCTAGTATCTACCCCAGTGGGTGAAACCATCATAGCCCAACGGGTATACAGGAACTGTCCAGTTATGATATTTAGAAAGTCACTTCATCCGACTTAGTCTAATTAGAAATGATTGATTATGATGTCATTATTAACATGGATTAGATTTATTCCTGCTATACTATAGTATACTACAGAAACAAAATTGTCCAGTTTAAATTTCCAAATGAACCTGTCCTAGAATGGAGGGGTTGTACTTCAGCGTTCAGAGGTTAGCTTGTTTCCTACCTTCAGGCATAGAAAATGATATCTACGGGATGTGTTTATCATCTTATTCATGTTAAGGACTCTAGTTTAAAAACTTCCAGTATTGAATCAGTCTCAGTAGTGAATAAATATTCAGGTGTCTTTCCTGAAGATCTTCCAAGAATTCCTCCCGAAAAGAAAATAGACTTCAACATTGGTCTTCTTCCAGATACTCATCCCATATCTATTCTTCCATACAGGATGGCGCCAGTAGAGCTTCGAGAATTGAAAGAATAGTTGAAGGATCTCCTAGATAATGGATTCATCATACCCAATATGTCCCAGTAGAGCATACCGGTCTTATTTGTGTGAAAGAAAGAGGATTCTCCTAGAATGTGTATAGACTATCGTCAACTCAATAAGGTCACGGTCAGGAACAAGTATTCACTTCCCAGAATTGATGAATTGTTTGACATCCTTTAGGGTGTCAACTATTTCTTTAACATAGACCACAAATCAGTCTATCATTAGCTCAGAGTCAGAGAATGCGATATTCCAAAAATAACTTTCAGGACTCGGTATGGTGACATTGCATTCTTAGTCATGTCCTTTGGTCTTACCAATGCCCCAACAGATTTCATAGACTTGATAAACCGTGTTTTCAAGCAATACTTGGACATGTTCATCATAGTCTTCATAGATGACGTCCTTGTTTACTCCTGCATTGAGCATGATCATGCAGAATACCTCAGAATAGTACTTCAAACACTCAGATCCCATCAATTGTTCACCAAATTTAGTAGGTTTGAATTTTGTCTATGGTCAGTAGTATTTCTTGGTTATATCATTTTCGATGATGGCAGTAGAGTAGATCCTCAAAAGACTAAAGTAGTAAGAAACTGGCCTCACCCTATCTCTCCATCAGATATTAGGAGTTTCTTAGGTTTGGCTAGCTATTACAGATAGTTTGTTGAGGGATTTTCATCTATTGTATCTCCTATGTCCAGATTGACTGAGAAAAAAGTCAAGTTTCAGTGGTCAGATCCTTTCAAAAAGAGTTTTCAAGAGCTGAAGACTAAACTCACCTCAACTCTAGTTTTGACTCTCCCTGATGGTCCAGATGGGTTTGTGGTGTACTGTGATGCATTCAGAGTAGGTTTGGTTTGTGTCCTCATGCAGTATGGTAAGGTCACATCCTATGCCTCCAGACAGCTTAAACCCCATGAGAGGAATTATCTGACTAACGATCTTGAGTTAGCAGTCGTAGTATTTGTCTTAAAGATTTGGAGGCATTACTTGTACGGAGTTCATGTAGATGTGTTCATAGATCATAACAGCCTTTAGTACATATTCTCTCAGAAAGATCTCAATCTTTGTCTGAGAAAGTTGTTAGAGCTCTTGAAAGATTAGATTAGGACTTGAGTGTCCTTTATCATCCGAGAAAGGCCAATGTAGTAGCCGACCCTCTTAGTAGACTATCTATGGGTAGTGTCACTCATGTTAAGGATATTAAGAAGAAGCTAGATCAGGAAGTCCATCAGCTTCCCAGACTATGTGTTTGCTTAATTGATTCCACAAGAGGTGGCATTTGGGTTCAAAGCAGTTCAGAGTCATCTCTAGTTTTTGATGTAAAAGAAATATAGGATAGAGATCCTGGTCTAGTCAAGTTGACAGAGTCCATCAAGGTTCAGAAGGTAGAGGTTATTTCCCAAGGAGGAGATGGTGTCTTATGTCATCAGAGTCGTCTATGTGTGCAAGGTGTATATTACTTGAGGAAACAAATTCTTACAGAAGCACATGGTGTATGCTGCTCTATTCATCCAGGGGCCATAATGATGTACCATAAATTGCGGGAGATCTATTGGTGGAGTGGGATAAAGAGAGATATTGTAAAATTTATGGCTAAGTACTCTATATGTCAGCAGGTTAATATAGAGCATCAGAAGCCTAGTGGGTCCATGCCGGAGTTAAATATTCCCACTTGGAAGTGGAAAGAAGTGAACATAGGCTTTGTGACGGTTTTGCCTTGAACTCATCATTAGCATGATTTATCTTGGGTCATTGTAGATAGGATGCTCAAATCGGCTCTTTTCCTTCTAGTCCATACCTCCTATTCATCTGAGGATTACACCAAACTTTATATCATAGAGCTGGTCAAACTACACGGTGTTTTGTCATTCATTATATCAGATAGAGGTACCCAATTCACCTCTCATTTCTGGAAAGTGTTACAAAAGGGTCTTGGTACCCAAGTTCATCTCAGTACAGCCTTTCATCCTCAGAAAGATAGTCAAGCAGAGAGGTCCATTCGAACCTTGGAAGATATGCTAAGGGTAGTTGGGATGACCACTTTTCTTTGATTGAGTTTGCATACAACAACAACTATCATTCCAGTATTAAGATGGCTCTATTCGAAGCTCTCTATGGTAGGAGGTGCAGATCTCCAATCGGTAGGTTTGAAGTAAGTGAGGCTGTAGTGATAGGGCCTGACTTAGTTTTCAATGCCTTAGAAAAAGTCTAGCTAATCAGAGAAGACTTCAGGCTGGTTAGAGCCGACAGAAGTCTTATATAGATATACGCAGGAAGGATCTTGAGTTTGACATTGGTGACTATGTTTATCTAAAGATATCTCTCATAAATAGAGCGAAGAGATTTAGAAAGAAGGGAAAGCTTTATCCCCGATATGTCGGTCCTTTCAAAATTCTCAATCTCTTCGGCAAAATAACTTACGAGCTCGAGTTGCCTTCAGATCTAGCCTCAGTTCATCCAGTCTTCCATGTCTCTTTGCTTAAGAAGTACAAAGGTGACCCAATAGTTGTAGTCCCTATTTAGAGCATAGATACTTAGAATAACCTATCTTTCAAAGATATTCTGGTTGAAATTCTTAGCTATCAGACTCGCAGACTGAGGAACAAAGAAGTCCCTCTAGTCAAAGTTCTTTGGAGGAATTAGTCCATTGAGAGAGATGCTTAGGAAGCAGAAGCGAATATGAGAACCAAGTATCCTCACCTCTTCTCTCCAAATTCAGATCTAGCTCAAGGTAATAGTTCTCCTTAATCTTATTCAGTTTATGTTGAGAATTCCATTCTAAACTTGGTATCAATTACCATTGCATAGTCAGTCATGCATTGATGTGTCAGTTCAGTCATGTATTCATGCACCAGATATGCATGTTCAGTACAATAAATTTAGTTTATCAGTTGTATCAGTCATGAAATCATGTTTCAATTGTGTATGTTCAGCATGTACTTCAGTCTATCATTTGTCCCATCTTAGTTAGTTTTATTCAAGGACGAATATTCCTATGGGGGAGATATTGGAATACCCCGTACTTCTACCTAGCTTAAATTCATCCCAAAGATGTCAAAGACATTCTTTAAAAATGAATACACTTATATATATGTGGAATTTTCAAGATTTTCACTTTTTGTTGTGTGGGAAATTGAATAAGCTTTCGATCGATACCAAATTTACCTAAATCCGATAATCGGGTAAGAAGTTATGGCGATTTAAAGTCTCCGTCATATAACACCATCATTTCAGCCAGTGGCGAGTTGCCACATAATCCAAAATGACGTTTGTCAGTTTCCAGTAAGACTCCACGATTAAACCCCATTGAAGAGGTCTCCTAAATCCTAATGTGCTTTTTCCAGTGAATTTCCGTGATGTCTCCACGTCGCGCAAAACTTCCAGGTCACAAACAAAGTGGCAATGCGATAGATCTGTGTCATGCCATCTCCCAATTTCCTAGTTGTCAAATTCCAGTGACACGACACGATCGCGCCGCCTCGCACCAGGTGCTCATTTCGGAAAAATTTCAATGAACATTAAAAGTTTTATCCAGGGCTAAAATAGTTTTTTCCCAAAGTCTTAACACGTCCAGGTACGAGATTTAATCCATAAAAACGTTTTGAATCATTATTATTCACCTTTTTCCAGAGAATCAAGAACATTCTCTCTCAGTAAAAACAAAACTCTAGCTCTCAAGAATCAAGGTCAATCTCAAGAAATCCATCCAAGAACTCCAAGAACCTTTAAGGTTTCCTTTCTAAGGTATGTTTAGTGTTGATTTATGGGTCCCTTCCACCCATGAAGCTCAAGAATCCCTTTTCAATTCAAATATTTGGTATTTATGAATGTTCATGTTCTAATTGAATTGAAAATTTATGTTTATGTTGTTGTTGGGTTTTTTTTCCATGTTATAGACTATTAATTACAAGAATTGATTCTAATATGTGATAATTTACATGATATTCATGATAAACCCTCCAATTTACAAGTTAGTTGACGTACCCATGATTATTAGATGAGTTGATAATTCTATAACCAAAGCATGCTCCCCAAGTGTTTGATAAAATGCTTATGTGAATGACTTAGTGCCATTATAGCATGTTAGCATGTAATCCCCATCCATGTACAAGTTAATGCATGCTAAGTGTTTGGTGAAATGTCTTAGTGAATGAATTATGAGTAT